>NC_057805.1:318392382-318393446 GCF_018294505.1 Triticum aestivum
GGGCAAAAAAAAAACAATTCCCCCCCTGACTGCTGGGACCCAGCAGCTACACCTTCGCACGCAAGGAAGTGCGACCGGGAAAAAACAATTCGCCCCCCTGACTGCTGGGACCCACCAGCTACATCTTTGTAGGCAAGGAAGTGCCTGACAGTCGGGACCCACCTGGTCGAAGCGTACGTAGCGTTGTCATTCTGGTCGCAAACGTGTACGTACATATATACTGGTCGATGTAGAGGCACGCACGTGTCGTAGTAGAAGCGCGTACGTGTCGTAGTAGAGGCGCGCACGTAGCACGTACACGTACGTACAGCGGCCAGGGTGCAAGAAAGAAAATACGGCCACATACGTACATACGGGCAGGGTCTCAAACGCCTACTCGTGCATACGTACGGCCAGGGCTCGTGTACATGGCTGGGTCGGAACGGAGAAACAGCGTCGTCGTCGTGTTCATGGGGAGGCAACGGAATGCGTCGTGTTCATGGGGAGGCAAAGGAATGCGTCATGTTCATCGGGAGGCAACGGAACGCGTGGGAGCCAACCGGCTGGGTCGGAACGGAATGCGTGGTCGTGTTCATCGAGAGGGCTTGGACAGAACAGGCGATGGAAACGAGGCCTGGCGTACCACAAAACGGAGGAAACGGCCTTGTGTTCGACCGGCCACGTTCGAAATGGGATCATGTTCATCGGGAGGGGTCTGGCGTACCGCAAAACGAAGGAAACGGACCTCCTACAGTCGAAACGGGGGTCCTGTAGATCGGGAGGGGTGTGGCGTACCGCAAAACAGAGGAAACGGACTTGTGTTGGAGCGCTACGGTCGAAATGGGGGTCCTGTTGATCGGGAGGGGTGTGGCGTACCGCAAAACGGGACTCCACGGGATATTGTTCATCTCCACCGTCGACCTCCTCCGGCCTCCACGGGCTACCGTCGACCTCCTCCAGCCTCCACGGGCTCCTGTTCATCCAGCCTCCACCGCGCGCTACTCCACCGGCTATTGTTCAAGCACCCCTCCACCTTCTACTGTTCATCCAGCCCTCCACACCACGGGGTCCTGTTCAACCACCCC
>NC_057805.1:318393846-318440508 GCF_018294505.1 Triticum aestivum
ATCCAGCCCTCCACACCACGGGGTCCTGTTCATACAGAGGCAACGCCACCGCTTACTATTCATCCAACCCCCCCCCCCAACGCTCACTGTTCATCCAATCGATCGGCTTCAGTTAGCAGCAATAGCGAAGGAATCGCTCGATCGGGTTCAGTTAACAGCCATCGATCGATCGCTCGGGTTCACTAACGTGTAGCTTGCAGTGCAATCGCTCGGGTTCAGTTAGAGCCCAACGCCTCGCTCGGGTTCAGTTAGAGCCAACGCCTCGCACACACGCGCGTACGTGTACGAGAGAAATGCGCATCGCTCGGCCCCCGGCCTCCCACCGTAACCGGGAACTCCCCGAAATTTTCCTCCCCCTCGCTTCTACCACGGTTTTTTCCGTCATGGACGGCCCAAAGAATGTCATGCAGCTGTGTCTCCGGCCCGCCCAGGACGAAAAGCCCATTTTCTGTCATGATTTTTTGTCATGGAAGTAGGAGCCCACCACATCTATGGTGATACCGGGTTTTGTCACAATTATCGTCATAGAAGTGTCATATGTATGACAGAAAAAAAATTCGTTCTGCCCAAAATGTCACGGATGTGTCTTTTTTTTTGTAGTGAATGCTATGGTTGGGTTTTACCTTAATGATCTTTAGTAGTTGCGGATGCTTGCTAGAGTTCCAATCATAAGTGCATATGATCCAAGAAGAGAAAGTATGTTAGCTTATGCCTCTCCCTCGTATGAAATTGGAATGACGACTATCGGCCTTGTTAACAATTGCCTAGGATAATTCCGCACACCGACCCATCATTATTCCACACTCGCTATTTATAATATTTAGTAATATATTCTAACTTTATTATAACAGCACCTACTTTTATGTTTTAGCTCTCCGATATCATGCAAAGTTATCCTCTTCATACCCACAACGTAGTTTTATTTCTCATTTCTAGTTGGAAGCAAACGTTCGGTGTACGTAGAGTCGTATCAGTGGCAGATATGACTTGAGAGAATAATGATCTTACCCTTAGCTCCTTGTGGGTTCGACACTCCATACTTATCACTTCCACCTTTGGGAATTGGTACGATGATTCCCTGCACTTGGGGATTATCAGTGCGCAGTGCGGCTGTGTCAGGACCCCGATCCTAAGTCACACCGATCTAGCATGTAACACATCATATCACTTTGCGGCCTCACGCGCGGTATTCCCACGGGTGCCACCTTACCTGGCCCGGGACTGTTTGCGCCTTTTGGCTCACGTATATGATAGTGTCTCTAGTATCCATATGACAAAGAACCCGGGCCGACATGACTAGTCGTAAACCCAAAGTGGCACTAACTTACAGTGACAGGCATACATGACCCATCAACGACCGTGTCGGTCATCAGCGAGTGAATCCGGGCTGTAGCAGCTAGGCTAACAGGACTCCGGAGAATCCGGGCTGTACTAGGCTAACAGGACTCCGGTAGACACCGCGTGAACATTTCCCCAAAGGGACAGACACAGGAACGAAGAAGGACACATGCCGGCCAGCCTAGGTGTTCTGGAGCAGTAGCAAGCTACCATGGCTCAGTGGAAGCACTAGGAGACATTTCCCGGTAAGAGAGGCTACCAAGGATAAACAACTAGGTTGTCGGATCCCACACATACCAAGCATTTCAAATCATACACACAATATGCTCGATATGTGCAAATACAACATGGCATCACAACAAAACTCTACAACTCAAGTATTTATTCATTAGGCTCCGAGGAGCCAAGTATTACAAACATGGGTTTGATGACCGAGCATTCAAGTCATACAAGAAACAAGCACATGCGGAAGCTTAACTTGTCTGAGTACAGACAATTACAAATGGAAAAGGCTGAGAAGCCTGACTATCTACAAGACCCTCCCAAGGTACAAGATCGTAGCTGAGGCAACAAGCTAAACGTCGGAGTCCACGCGGAACTACTAGTGAGACTGGAGTCTCTCTGCAAAAACATAAACTAAGCAAACGTGAGTACAAATGTACCCATGAATACTTACATCAGAACTAGCTACATATGCATCAGTATCAACAAAGGGATGGTGGGGTTTAACTGCAGCAAGCCAGCTTTGACTCAGTGGCTATCCTAAACTACGACTGCAAGTAACTGATACGTCCATTTTGCATCATGCTTTTATATCGACATTTATTCCATTATGGGTTGTTAATACACATTATGTCACAATACTTATGCCTTCTCTCTCTTATTTTATAAGGTTCACATGAAGAGGGAGAACGCCGGCAGCTGGAATTCTGGACTAGAAAAGGAGCAAATATTAGAGACCTATTCTGTACAACTCCAAAAGTCCTGAAACTCCACGGAAGTCAGTTTTGGAATATATTAAAAATATTGGGCGAAGAAAGCACCAGAGGGGGGCCACACCCTGTCCACGAGGGTGGGGGCGCACCCTACCCCCTGGGCGCGCCCCTGCCTCGTGGGCCCCCTGGCAGGCCTCCGGTGCCCATCTTTTGCTGTATGAAGTATTTCGCCCTGGAAAAAATCAGAAGGAAGCTTTCGGGACGAAGCGCCACCGTCTCGAGGCGGAACCTGGCGAAACCAATCTAGGGCTCCGGTGGAGCTGTTTTGCTGGGGAAACATCCCTCCGGGAGGGGGAAATCATCACCATCGTCATCACCATCAATCCTCTTATCGGGAGGGGGTCAATCTCCATCAACATCTTCACCAGAACCATCTCATCTCAAACCCTAGTTCATCCCTTGTATCCAATCTTTATCTCAAAACCTCAGATTGGTACCTGTGGGTTGCTAGTAGTATTGATTACTCCTTGTAGTTGATGCTAGTTGGTTTATTTGGTGGAAGATCATATGTTCAGATCCTTCATGCATATTAATACCCCTCTGATTATGAACATGAATATGATTTGTGAGTAGTTACGTTTGTTCCTGAGGACATGGGAGAAGTCTTGCTATAAGAAGTCATGTGAATTTGGTATTCGTTCGATATTTTGATGAGATGTATGTTGTCTTTCCTCTAGTGGTGTTATGTGAACGTCAACTACATGACACTTCACCATTGTTTGGGCCTAGGGGAAGGCATTGGGAAGTAATAAGTAGATGATGGGTTGCTAGAGTGACAGAAGCTTAAACCCCAGTTTATGCGTTGCTTTGTAAGGGGCTGATTTGGATCCACATGTTTCGTGCTATGGTTAGGTTTACCTTAATACTTCTTTTGTAGTTGCGGATGCTTGCAAGAGGGGTTAATCATAAGTGGGATGCCTGTCCAAGGAAGGGTAGTACCCAAGCACCGGTCCTCCCACATATCAAATTATCAAAGTAACGAACGCGAATCATATGAGCACGACGAAAACTAGCTTGACGATAATTCCCATGTGTCCTCGCGAGCGTTTTCCTTTATATAAGAGTTTGTCCAGGCTTGTCCTTTGCTACAAAAAGGACTGGGCCACCTTGCTGAACCTTGTTTACTTTTGTTACTTGTTACCTGTTACAAATTACCTTATCACAAAACTATCTGTTACCGATAATTTCAGTGCTTGCAGAGAATACCTTACTGAAAACCGCTTGTCATTTCCTTATGCTCCTCGTTGGGTTCGACACTCTTACTTATCAAAAGGACTACGATAGATCCCCTATACTTGTGGGTCATCAAGACTTTTTTCTGGCGCTGTTGCCGGGGAGTGAAGCGCCTTTGGTAAGTGGAATTTGGTAAGGAAAAATTTATATAGTGTGCTGAAATTTACTGTCACTTGTTACTATGGAAAATAATCATTTGAGGGGCTTGTTCGGGGTATCTTCACCCCGACCAGTAGAGCAAAGAGTTGCTCCTCAACCTACTGAACCTACTAAAAATGTTTACTTTGAAATTCCTTTGGGTATGATAGAGAAACTGCTAGCTAATCCTTTTACAGGAGATGGAACATTGCATCCCGATTTGCACCTAATCTATGTGGATGAAGTTTGTGGATTATTTAAGCTTGCAGGTATGCCCGAGGATGTTATCAAGAAGAAGGTCATCCCTTTATCTTTGAAGGGAAAGGCATTGACATGGTTTAGGCTATGCGATGATATTGGATCATGGAACTACCACCGATTGAAATTGGAGTTTCATCAAAAGTTTTATCCTATGCATCTGGTTCATCGTGATCGTAATTATATATATAATTTTTGGCCTCGTGAAGGAGAAAGTATCGCTCAAGCTTGGGGGAGGCTTAAGTCAATGTTATATTCATGCCCCAATCATGAGCTCTCAAGAGAAATTATTATTCAAAATTTTTATGCTCGGCTTTCTCTCAATAATCACTCCATGCTCAATACTTCTTGTACTGGTTCTTTTATGATGAAGACTATTGAATTCAGCTGGGATTTATTGGAAAGAATTAAATGCAACTTTGAAGATTGGGAACTCGACGAAGGTAAGGAGTCAGGTATAATGCCTAAGTTTGATTGTGTTAAATCTTTTATGGATACCGATGTTTTCCATGAATTTGGCACTAAATATGGACTTGACTCTGAGATAGTAGCTTCTTTCTGTGAATCATTTGCTACTCATGTTGATCTTCCTAAGGAGAAGTGGTCTAAATATCATCCTCCCATTGAAGTAAAAGTATTCGAACCTATTAAAGTTGAATAAAATACTATCACTTATAATGTTGATCCTATTGTTCCTACCGCTTATATTGAGAAACCACCTTTCCCTATTAGAATAAAGGATCATGGTAAAGCTTCAACTGTGGTCAACAAAAGTAATATTAGAACACCCAAATTCTCTGAGCAAATTAAAGTTGAACCTAGTATTTCTATGGTTAAAGATCTCTTGGTTGATAATATTGATGGGCATGTTATTTACTTCTGTGATGAAGCTGCTAGAATTGCTAAACCTGATACTAAAGATAAAGATAGACCTGTTGTTGGCATGCCTGTTGTTTCGGTTTGTCGGAGTAAATGGCCACGGGTAGCCTAACCGACTACCCCTGGCTCTTCAAAAATTATTAGGCCATTTGAGCCTTCAAGCATTCAAAGCATTGGGCCGCCTTCCCCCAGCCGGCTACCCCAGGAGCTGACTCTCAGAAGGCGACCCAGCCTCAGAAACCTCCCCCAAGATAACTACGAGATGGCCGACTCCAGGAAGCCGACCAGGGAGAACGCCGACTCCCAAGAGCCGGCCATGAAGAACGCCGACTCCAAGAAGCCGGCCAAGACCGCACCCACCAAAACTACGCCCACATAACGGTGACAAGACGGGGTGTGGCTACAGTGTGGCCCACTACCCCCAAATCCCGAGGCAGGCATGGCCGCAGGACGCCGTACGGGTCAGCCATCTCCCGTCCGGCTCGGCACTGTAGCCATGCTGGCCTCAACGTCATCCGCGACAGACGCCAGTACGGCCCGCGGGCGGCGGGCCCCTTTAGCCAGAGAGAGGCACGAAGGCGGCCCGGCCTCCCCCAGTCGGCCAGGGCGTAGCCGGCCCCCAGAAGCCGGCTATCCCCCTCCCTCGAAACATGTGCCACATTAAGGAGACCAGATGAGGTAAGGCTACAGTGAGAGCCCTTGAGGCGGCACACTGTAGCCACGGTTACCTCGACGAAGCCCTCGTCATCAGAGGCGAGGCTACAGTAAACAGCCACCGACAAGACCCCCAGGCAGTGGGGCCGACCTGTCGACCAAGAGGCCGGCAGCCGGCGGGACCCACCAGTCGGCGGGCCCCAACGGCCGGCGGAGAAGCCGGCGAGCGCAGACACTGATGACTGGGACCCGTGCCCAGCCGGATTACAATTGTACCCCCGGGGGGTAGGCCTATATAAACCCCCCGGGGCACCCATGCAAAGGGTTGGCTTCTTAGAGTTACACACACACCATATAGAGAGGGAAGCGGGAGCTAGACTGGCTCTTCTTCTCCCTTGAACCAGACAGCTCAAGGAGCACTTGTAGCTACTCGTTCTGATCTAGTGATCATGCGGAGACCCCGCAGAGCAGGACTAGGGGTGTTATCTCCACGGAGAGCCCCGAACCTGGGGAAGATTCGCCGGCGAGCATGTCTTCGCCTCATCCCGTTTCCAGGCACCGGCGACGTCTTACTGGCTCCCACAATGATAAGCCACCCGTTGGCATATGTCGCACCTACCACCCGACATTTGGCGCCCACCGTGGGGCCAGGTGCACCGTCGTCCGGACACCTGTTCTGGACGGGAACCCTTTTTCTCCCCCGCGAGCGCAGCCAGCTTGCTGCGCCCGATGGCGTTTGCCCCGACGCGCTGCAAGGCGTCGACGACGCCTGCGCGGTGAGCTGCCTCGCCGATCTGCTCGGCGAGGCTCGCATCTCCGACGAGCCCGCGTCCGACGCGGGCACGGACTACCCCGAGAGCCGCCTCGTCAGCCTCCTCGACCAACTTCACGTCTCCAGCGAGCCTGCTGCAGACTTGGAGTCGGTCGGCTCCACCGACCCGATGCTTGTCGATTCCGACACGGCATCGCTTGACACCTACCCCTCCGACGTGGTGGTCTTCGACGACCCTCTCCCTCGAGCCGACAGCGGCAGCAGCGCTGTCACCGAAGTGTTGGTCATCAGCCACGTCGCCAACTCGGGCGAGAACGCCCACGACGCCCTGCAAGCGGCGATGCACGACTTATCCGTCCCCATCCCGGCCGACGCCGACGCCGAGACCTTGGAGGCACGCCGCCTCGCCCTCATCGCGGAAGGCCAGAAGATAGCCTCCATGAGACGCCTCACCGAGGCCCACAAGCGCGAAGTCGATCGCGCCGCCTTCGGTACGCCGCCGCATAGCGGGCCGAGCCGAGCCGGCTTCGTCCAGAAGCGCGGCGCGGCTGTCGCCAGCATGCTGGGGGCAGATCGCCCTGTCTACGCCAGCCCGCTCGAGAATCTACGAGCCGCTCAGGCGGCCGTTGAAGAGCTAAATGGGCTGGGAGCCGATGAGCTCCCCTACATGACAAGGCAGATCCAGCAGCTGATCGACGCGGCCGTAGAACGGCACGAAGCCGGCGCCCGCGCTGATAGTCATCCCCCGCGCCGGGAGCACGCCGCGATGTGCCGGTCGCCGACTGCGAGCGGCGCCCGCGAGAGGAAAGACAAGGAACCGGCTGCTAGCCGCAGCCGGACTCGTATCCCCATCGAGCGCGACGCGGAAGGCTGCCCTCGAGCGGTGGAGCGCCAAGGAAATCCGCCTCCTCCCCCGCCTCGAGGGGAGAGACGTCCCACCCCGCCGCATGTCACGCATCCGACTCTTGGTGGCCGACTAGGCCGCCGCGAAGGAGTCGGCGAGAACGACGCCCACCACCGGATCGACCGCCTAGCTCGATCCCTGGCGCTAGAAGAAGAAGACAATGTCGGCCCGCCATGCTTTGGCCCCCGCATCCGCGACGAGCCCTTCCCCAAAGGGTTCTCGCTCCCCAGAGACACGCCCAAGTACAACGGCTCTGTGAAGCCGGAAGATTGGCTCATCGACTATTCTACTGCTGTCAGCATAGCCAACGGCAACATACGCGTCGCCGTGAAATACGTCCCCCTCATGCTGCAAGGCACGGCGCGCACCTGGCTCAACAGCCTCAAGCCCTACAGCGTCAACGGCTGGCTGGACTTCACGGAAGTCTTCGTCCGCAACTTCACCAGCACGTACAAGTGGCCTCCCAAGCCTCGCCAGCTCTCCCTATGCATCCAAGGGCCCAACGAGTCGACTCGCGACTACCTCACGTGGTGGGCCGAGCTCCGCAACTCCTGCGAGGGGGTGCACGAGGTTCAGGCCATCGAGTACTTCACCGCCGGGTGCCGAGAGGGCACCCTCCTGAAGCACCAGGTCCTCTGCGACGAGCCGGCTACCCTCGACGAACTGCTGATCATCGCGGATAAGTACGCCACGGCCGACTCCTCGATGAAGACCGAGCTCCGAGTGGACGCCTCTGGGAAGGTGCTTGCTCCGGCTCCCAAGACGCCGGCTAGCGAGTCCAATCGGCGCCCGTACCAGAACGACCACAAGCGCAAGGCCCCTATGCCGCCTTCCACCAGTCGGCAGGTGGCCACAGTTGAAGATGAGCAACCCGAAGAACGGCCCGCTCCCAAGAAGAAGGGTGGCAGGCCGGCTTGGCAGCCGGCTTTCTCCTACGAGCATGCTCTCGACGCCCCCTGCAAGTTCCACAGCGGCGCGAAGCCGTCCAACCACACGACTCGAAAGTGCCACTGGCTCACGCGAATCTCCAAGGACGAGGGGCTGGTGCCACCTCCGCCCCCCGGCCCGCCGCCTCCAGCCCCCCAGCAGCCGGCGGCTCGACCAGCAGTCGGAGCCATTCAAGATGAGTTCCCTGAAGAGCATGCCGCCTACGTCGTCTTCACAAGCCAAGTTGAAGACAAGCGTAGTCGACGCCGTCAGCATCAAGAGGTCAACGCAGTCGCCTCTAGCGCTCCCGAGTTCATGCACTGGTCCGAGAAGCCCATCAACTGGAGCCAGGCCGACCACCCAGAGGTGATGCCATCCCCTGGCTCCTATGCACTAGTCTTGGATGTCACCCTCGCGACGGAGAGGCGAGCTGCCCGATTCTCCCGCGTCCTGATTGATGGCGGAAGCAGTATCAATATACTGTACCGCGATACCATGGAGAAGCTGAACATCAAGGCGAAGCAGCTCATGCCAAGCCGGACCGTGTTCCATGGGATCGTGCCCGGTTTGTCTTGTTCCCCGATCGGCAAGATCAAGATGGATGTTCTCTTCGGAGACAAGGATCATTTTCGCTGAGAAGCGATCTGGTTTGAGGTAGTGGATCTGGAGAGCCCCTACCATGCTTTGCTTGGCCGACCTGCTCTGGCCAAGTTCATGGCTGTGCCCCACTACGCCTACTTAAAGATGAAGATGCCGAGCTCGAAGGGGATCATCACCGTAGCCGGTGACTACAAGAAGTCCATCGAGTGCGCCATGGCCAGCAGTCGGCTGGCCGAGTCCCTCATAGTGGCAGAAGAGAAGAAGATGCTGGAACGGGTTGTGGCCATGGCCGGCAAGCAGCCGGCTTTGTCCCCCAACCCCAAAGATTATGATGCACAGGGCTCCTTCCAGCCGGCCAAGGAGACGAAGAAGATACTTCTGGACCCGGAGAATCCGGAAAGGTTTGCTGTCATTGGGGCAAACCTGGAAAGTAAATAGGAAGGCGAGCTCGTCGACTTCCGCCGTGAGAATCGAGACATCTTCGCATGGTCCCCAAAGGACATGCCGGGTGTCCCGAAGGATTTCGCCGAGCACAAATTGCACGTCCGAGCCGACGCGAAGCCGGTCAAGCAGCCCCTCCGCCGACTGTCAGAAGAAAAGCGAAGAATCGTAGGAGAAGAGATAGCCAGGCTCCTCGCCGCTGGCTTTATTATGGAAGTATCTTTTTCCAGAGTGGCTTGCCAACCCAGTCTTGGTTTTGAAAAAGAATAACAAGTGGCGTATGTGTATAGACTACACCAGCCTCAACAAGGCCTGCCCCAAGGATCTGTTTGCTTTGCCACGGATTGACCAAGTGATAGACTCCACAGCCGAATGCGAGTTGTTGAGTTTTTTGGATGCCTACTCAGGGTACCATCAAATCAAGTTGGACCCAGCAGACCGATTGAAGACTGCCTTCATCACACCATTCGGAGCTTTCTGTTACCTGACTATGACATTCGGCCTAAGGAATGCCGGTGCCACTTTTCAGCGTTGCATGCAGAAATGCCTCCTCAAGCAACTCGGCAGAAATGCCCACGTCTACGTAGACGACATTGTGGTGAAGACAGAGAAGCGCGGCACCCTGCTGGAGGACCTTAAAGAAACATTCGCCAACTTGCGCCGATTCCAAATCAAGCTCAACCCCGAGAAATGCGTGTTCGGAGTACCAGCCGGCCAGCTGTTAGGCTTTCTGGTCTCCGTACGCGGCATCGAGTGCAACCCTGTGAAGATCAAGGCCATCGAGAGGATGGAGATTCCCACCAAATTGCGAGATGTGCAGAAGTTCACCGGGTGCTTGGCCTCCCTAAACCGCTTTATCAGCCGGCTAGGAGAGAAGGCTCTCCCCCTGTACCGACTCATGAAGAAGTCCACTCACTTCGAGTGGAATGACCAAGCCGACCAAGCCTTCCATGAGCTGAAGAAAATGCTGACCACTCCACCTGTCCTGGCGGCACCGACTGAGAAGGAGCCCATGCTCCTCTACATTGCCGCAACAAGCCGAGTGGTCAGTACAGTTGTCGTGGTCCAGTGCCCGGAAGAAGGCCGAGCCCAGCTAGTTCAAAGGCCGATGTATTATCTAAGCGAAGTACTATCCAGCTCAAAGCAAAACTACCCGCACTACCAGAAGATGTGCTATGGGGTGTACTTAGCCGCCAAGAAGCTGAAGCCCTACTTCCAAGAGCATCCCATCACGGTCGTGTGCACCGCCCCGCTTGCCGAGATCATAGGCAGCCGGGATGCATCCGGCCGGGTGGCTAAATGGGCCATTGCATTGGCACCATACACAATCTTCTACCAACCCCGCACCGCCATCAAGTCCCAAGCATTGGCCGACTTCCTCGTCGACTGGGCCGAGACCCAGTACCTACCGCCGGCTCCCGACTCTACCCATTGGCAGATGCACTTCGACGGGTCCAAGATGCGCACCGGCTTGGGAGCCGGCATCGTCCTCACCTCTCCCAAAGGCGACAAACTCAGATACACGCTGCAAATCCACTTCGCCGCCTCCAACAACGTGGCCGAGTACGAGGCGCTCATACATGGGCTCCGGCTAGCCAAAGAACTCGGCATACGCTGGATCCTGCGTTATGGCGACTCAGACTTGGTGGTCCAGCAGTCGTCTGGCGACTGGGACGCCAAGGATGCAAACATGGCGAGCTATCGATTCCTCGTCCAGCAGATCAGTGGGTACTTCGAAGGGTGCGAGTTCCTTCACGTGCCAAGGGCCGACAACGACCAAGCAGATGCCGTGGCACGGATCGGCTCCACCCGACAGGCTATACCGACCGGCGTCTCCCTCCAGCGCCTCCTCAAGCCATCCATCAAGCCGTCTCCAGAGTCGGACTCTATCTTCGTACCGCCTGTGCCAGATGCAGCCGGATCCGACTGGAGGAACCCCGTAGGCGGCACGGGGACTTCAGAACCCGGCCCGGGGACTGCAGAAGTCGGCCCGGGGACTGCAGCAACACAAGAAGCGGTGGCCGACTCCAATTCCACGCCACCCGACCCACCCACCCGAGTCATGGTGGCCGTACTAATAGAAGAAGAAGTCACAGCTCCATCATGGGCCTAGCCCATCCTCAAATTCCTAGTCAACAGAGAGCTGCCGGCTGATGAGATCTCAGCAAGACTAGTGCAACGACGAGCCGGAGCATATGCAGTAATCAACAGAGAGCTTGTCAAGTGCAGCGTCACTGGAGTCTTCCAGCGCTGTGTCGAGCCAGGAAAAGGAGTGGCAATCCTCAAGGATATCCATCAAGGCGAATGCGGCCACCACGCAGCCTCGAGATCACTTGTGGCTAAAGCTTTCCGCCACGGTTTCTTTTGGCCGACTGCTTTGCAAGATGCCAAAGACATAGTCAAGAGCTGCAGAGGATGCCAAGTCTTCAGTTCCAAGCAACACCTGCCGGCTTCTGCACTCAAGACCATTCCCCTCACCTGGCCCTTTGCCGTCTGGGGACTGGACATGGTGGGCCCTTTCAAGACAGCCCGCGGCGGCTTGACACATCTGCTTGTCGCCGTGGAAAAGTTCACCAAGTGGATCGAAGCGAAGCCGATCAAGAAGCTGAACGGGCCGACTGCCGTGAAGTTCATCACCGACATCACTACTCGGTACGGCGTACCGCACAGCATCATCACCGACAACGGCACAAACTTTGCCAAAGGAGCACTGGCACGTTTCTGCGCGACGCAGGGTATCCGACTGGACTTAGCGTCCGTTGCCCACCCGCAGTCAAACGGCTAGGTCGAGCGAGCAAATGCACACATCCTCTCCGGCATCAAGCCCCGACTGGTTGTACCACTGGAGCGATCGGCCAGCTGCTGGCTCGATGAGCCGCCGGCTGTCCTCTGGAGCCTGCGTACTACCCCCAACAAGTCAACCGGCTTCACTCCATTCTTCCTTGTATATGGTGCCGAGGCCATCATCCCAACCGACATCGAGTTCGACTCGCCTCGGATCACCATGTACACGGAGGCGGAGGCCAAGGAAGCAAGAGAAGACGGTGTCGACCTACTGGAAGAAGGCCGGCTGTTAGCACTCAGCCAGTCCGCCATCTACCGGCAGGGGTTGCGCCGTTACCACAACCGCAAGGTCAAGGCAAGATCTTTCCAGGAGGGCGACCTTGTGCTTCGGCTGATCCAGCGAACAGCCGGCCAGCAGAAGCTCTCGGCCCCCTGGGAAGGCCCTTTCGTCATCAGCAAGGCACTAGGCAACGACTCCTACTACTTGATCGACGCGCAAAAACCAAGAGCACGCAAGAGGGATGACTCCGGCAAGGAGTCGGAGCGACCATGGAACGCGAACCTCCTGAGAAGATTTTACAGTTGAAAGCAGTATGTATCATGCTACCCTTTTGTATTAAGTACGAAACAACAGGCCCCCCGAGGAGCACTCGGGGACTGCCTTCATTTATCTATGAGTGACGAGTGTCATATCCATGAGTGTATTATTACATTTGATTTCCTGTCTGGCACCGGGTTCGACTAGTCGGCCCGGGGACTGGCCGCCTTAAGCTATATTAAAGTTCTACCTGTAGTCAGACAAGTAGTGTGCCGGCTCCCGAGTCCTCTCTTGTTGAAAGTCGCAGCTCGAAGAACCGACTGTCCGACTAGCAAGAGCCAAGGCAGAAAGGATGCCCACACGAAAAACGGCTAAGGACTAATGAACTTGTATAACGAAAAGACGGCCTCCGACCACGCTTGCCGACTGTCAGAACAGTCGGCTGGCCGGCTTCCCAAACACTTCGCTATAATCCAACAAAGCTAGAGTACTGGCCCTCCCAATTGGCCAAGCACTTCTCCAGCCACAGATTGCAGAGCAACTGCCTGACTGGGGAGGCGGCAACCAAGGGAGGGCGGCAAAGGAAACAACAGAAGGATGAAAAGCAAAGAACAAGGAAAAGCCAAACACTTGCATAGTCATATATACATATAAAGCCCCAACAGGCCGGCAATCGACATAGTTCGAGTACACCCCCAGTGGGTGGAATTGTGCAAACTTAACAGAATATTGTTCCAAAAGTGACAAGACAGGAAAATAAAAGATAGCAGACTAGACTAAAGGCGCGGTGTGGGAGCCGGGTTGGTCAGTTGAGACGGCATCACCGGCTGAAGGAGTGGCCGGCTGGCAGGTCTCGGCTTGATCACCGCCGGTGGCAGGCGGCGCACCCGCGCGTGCCGTGTTGCTGGAGGCACGGTCAAGCTGAGGCTGGGCGGCCACTCCACCATCCGGCCCGGCGTCTTCACCCTCCTCCTCCTCCTCTTCGCCTTCGTCGCTGGAGTCGATCTCCTCCGCCGAGTCTTCGCCGTCTGCCGGGTTCAGCCCGAACCATTCCTCCGGCTGGGCAACACCGTTGTCATCTACCTCAGGGGCGAAGGCGCTGGTGTCGGTGTAGTCGGCGATCGCCGAAGCCCGCCGGATGATAGCCGGCCGCGCCGGCTCCAGCTCCGTGTCGGCCTGCTGCCGCCAGGTAGCCAGCTGGTCCAGACTCAGGCCGGGATACCAGGCCTTGACGAACTCCAGTGCCCGCCTGGCGCCGGACCGAGCCGCCGAAGCCTTCCAGGCTTCGAAGCGGCCGACCGCCACCTCCAACCAGTCGGCTGTCCGACTGGGGGTGCGGGGAACCACTTCGCCAGGCCAGAGGGCGGCCAACATCTGCGCCCCAGCACGTTGAAGCCGGCGGAGCAGTCGATGAGCCGGCTGGAGGCGGGCCTGGATCGGCAAGAGCTGCTCCTCCAGCGACCAGCTAGCGTTTGGTGCAATCTCGGCACCAGCCTGCCTTCGTGCCTCGCGGCGAGCCTCGATGATCTGGTTGGCGGCAGTAGAGTAGCCAGGGAAGTACTCTGCGCAAGAAAGAAAGAGAAAGAAGAGAAAACTCTAAGTCAGAAAACGAGCCAAAAGCGGCAAGCGGCAAGAAAGGACGAAGAAGAAGGCGGCTTACCGTCAACCAAATCTTCGATCTAGCCATAGCCATTGATCAGCGTCTGCCTTTCTTCGGCCCAGCCAGCAGCCTTTGTCTCATACTCGGCCTGGAGGGCGGCTTCGCTGTCCTGCACCGCCTTCAGAGCCGCCTTGTGGCTCTCCTCCTGGTCGGCCAACCTCTTGGCCAGGCGGTCACGCTCCTGCACCAAGGCGGCAAACTCGGCCTCCTTAGCACGAAGGGCGGCCTGAGACCCTCCCAGCTGCTCCCTTAGACTGGCGTTGGCCGCTGCAGGGACCGCAGAGAAAGAAGAAGCAATAAGAAGAAGTCGTCAAGGAAGATCCGACCCGACTGCTCAGCAGTCGGCCCGAATCTCGGGGACTACACCCAGTGGGTGCGCTGACGCGCCCCCACGTGAGATAAAGGACGAAGCACTTACCCCGGCTCTCAGATAGGTCGGTGGTCTTCTGGGTCAGCTCCCGAGCTTGGGAGTTGAAGGCAGCCGCGCGAAGATTGTGGTAATCCTGCAAGACAGGCAGAAGAGCGAAGTAAGAGCAAGAATAGCAAAACTAGATCCGCTAAGAAGTTCCATGCCGCCTGCTCAGCAGCCGACTCAGAACTCGGGGACTACACCCAGTGGGTGCGCTGACGCGCCCCCATGGAAGAAACCAAAATCAAAAAAGCAAGATAAGAAGACTAACCCGGATGGCCGCCCGCGTCGCAAGGAACTCGTCGTTGTATTTCCTCAGCGCCGTAGCCTGGGCTTGGAGCCGGGTCCGGACGTCCTGCGCGGCCACATTCATCACGGCCATCCCTCCGCCCGGCGTCCACCCCGAGCTGGCGCTGGCCACCTCCATATCCTGGGCCGACAAGCTGGAGCCCGCGGCCGGCTGCGGTTCCGATGCAGCCTTTTGCGGCTCTGATGCGGCTTCCCCGTGCGCTGCCGCGACGACGACCGGACCGCCAGATCAGTCCTCGCGGCCGGCTCGCCCCCGGCCGGTTGCGCAGGCAGCAGATCAGGCCGGCCGCCTTGAGCCGCCCTAGTCGGCGGGGCCGGTGCCGCCACCCTCTCCAGGATGACGATGTCGTCTTCCCTCTCCAGCCCCGGCTGGTCACCGCCGGCTTCTTCTGGCGAGGGCTCTGGGGCCCCAGGCGCCGCAATGCGCAGTGGGGTGACCAGCAAGGCCCCCTCCGCCATCGCCACAGCCGCAGCCTCCGCTTGGGCCTTGGCCGCGGCGTCAGTGCGCGCCTTCGCCGCCTCCTCCTCCTGCGCCGCCTTGGCGGCGGCCGCCCTCAATGCCTTCGCCTCCCGCTCCTCCCGCGCCTCCCGCATGTTCCGCTCCGTCGCCGCCTGAAGGTCGGCACGGGGGTCCACGCGGCGAGTAGTGCTCCCAGATCCTCCCGGCGACCCAACGACGGAGGCGGCAGCAGCCCGCTCGAGCGACAATGGAGCCCTGGTTTTTTTGGAGAAAAGACAAGGACTCAGGAGCTACCAGAGAAAAGAAAAAAGAATACACGAAGGAGTATATACTTACGCTGACACCGTCTGCGGCTGCTTCACCGTCTTGCGGAAGCGGGCCGCCTTCGCGGCCGCCTCCTCCCGCCTGGTCACCGCTGCCCCGCCTCTGGGCTTCTTCGGCCAACTGCCGAACAAGCCCGACGCGGCACGACGCTTTTGCCCGCCGCCCCGAGCAGGCGGCGCGGTGGAGGAACCCGCACCGTGGCCAGGCGCCGGCTGGCGGCGTGGGACGACTTCAGCCTCGTCATCGTCCGGCCAGTCGTCGAAGCTGACTCCAAGCCCGGAGCCGCCTACCTCGCCGCCGGCTTGGCCACCGCTCGCCTCGGTGTTGTCGTCCATAGTGGCCGCCCCCAAGTCGGGGTCCTCCAGATCGTGCTCCGTCCGGTCGGGGATGAATCGGCGCTCCGCGTCCGACCCGCCTGCAGGCCGAATAAGAGGGCTCTGTCGAGACAAGCCGACTAGTCAGAGTCGGCCAAAAGGAACTCGGCGACAAAACTGAGAGAAGAGAAAGAGAAAAGGAGAACATACCGCGGGCGGCGGATGTGCTCAGGAATATGGCTCCTTGCCAAACTGCCATTCCTCGGAGAGCTTGCAGTTCGCCATGTAATTCACCATGTAGGCCACCTCGTCGTGCGGCATGTCCTTGGTGCACATCCGGCTTGGATCGAGTTGGCCGCTCATCTGACAGATCAGATGAGGGCGGCTCTGGAGCGGGAGCACCCGGCGCGTGACGAAGGCGGCCAGCAGGTCGGGCCCCGACAAGCCCTCCGACTGGATCATCACACGCAGCCGGGCGACAGCTGCGGCTCCAGCCGGCGTCAGCGTCACGGCCCGATAGGACCACTGGGGCCGCCTGCCTGCCGGTGGGCCGGCTACGTAAGCCGGCAGATTGACGTAGTCGCCCTGCGGGGCGACGTTCTTCACGTAGAAGTATGACTTCTGCCATAGCTTCACCGACTGGATCAGCGTGATGACGGGGAAGGGGTTGTTGGCATTCACCCTCCGCATCGCAATGAAGGCGCCACTCTGAGCCGGCACGCCCTGCATGCGCGTGCCCAGCTTGGACTGGAAGAACTCCCCCCAGAGCTCGAGGGTGGGGAGGACGCCGAGGTAGCCTTCGCACAAGGTGACGAAGGCGGACAGCAGCACCACCGTGTTCGGGGTGAGGTGGTGCGGCTGGAGTTGGTAGAACTCGAGAAAGGAGCGGAAGACGGCGCTCGCGGGCAAGCCAATGCCGCGCAAGAAATGCGAGCGGAAGACTACCTGCTCGCCTTCCTCCGGATCCGGCGTAATCTCCTTCGCCGGCGCAAGACGGACCTCCACCTTGTCCGCGCCGGGTAGCCGCCGCGTCTTGCGGAGGAACTCGACGTGATCCTCATGGATGTTGGAGCCGTCCCAATCCCGCGGTACTGCATCGCGACGTAGGGCTGGCGAGAATGAGCGCGGCGGCGGAGTATCGAGTGGTAGAGAGGTGCGGCGGCGAGGCGCTGTCGCAAGAAAGAGCAGAAGGAAGGACATGACGGAGAGGGAAGGGGCGTGCGAACGCCTGCCGCTCTCCCCCCTCCCCCTACTTATAGCTTCACACGATGGAGCCGACGAGGCAGGGCGTGGGGTGAGACATGGGATTAACTGCACCCACTCCCCCCACGCCCCGCGATTATTACGCCCTAAAGGCGTGCCGAAACCGCCGCAGGAAGACGTGCGGGCGGCTTTGGGCCGCAGAGAATCCGCGCCTGGGCCCGGGCGTAGGCGTGGCGGGCCCCCGACCTGCGGCGGCGTCCCGTCGCGCGCGTGGGCTGGCAGGCTTTTTAGCCAAGGGATGCCACGTGGTTCGCAGGCGGCAAGTGGCCGGCCCGCGGCCCGATGCGCGCGCTGGCAGGCTCCCGCCCTCCGACTCCAAAAAATTTCGCCGAGACGGCGCACCCAACCGAAGCCGGCACCCAGCTGCCGGCTTGTCAAGATAGGAAGCTGACCGAGCTTCTCAACTCCCACCCAACCTCGAAGCTCAATCAGCTTCGGGGACTACTGTCGGAGTAAATGGCCACGGGTAGCCTAACCGACTACCCCTGGCTCTTCAAAAATTATCAGGCCATTTGAGCCTTCAAGCATTCAAAGCATTGGGCCGCCTTCCCCCGGCCGGCTACCCCAGGAGCCGACTCTCAGAAGGCGACCCAGCCTCAGAAACCTCTCCCAAGATAACTACGAGATGGCCGACTCCAGGAAGCCGACCATGGAGAACGCCGACTCCCAAGAGCCGGCCATGAAGAACGCCGACTCCAAGAAGCCGGCCAAGACCGCACCCACCAAAACTATGCCCACATAATGGTGACAAGACGGGGTGTGGCTACAGTGCGGCCCACTACCCCCGAATCCCGAGGCAGGCATGGCCGCAGGACGCCGTACGGGTCAGCCATCTCCCGTCCGGCTCGGCACTGTAGCCATGCTGGCCTCAACGTCATCCGCGACAGACGCCAGTACGGCCCGCGGGCGGCGGGCCCCTTTAGCCAGAGAGAGGCACAAAGGCGGCCCGGCCTCCCCCAGTCGGCCAGGGGCGTAGCCGGCCCCCAGAAGCCGGCTATGCCCCTCCCTCGAAACATGTGCCACATTAAGGAGACAAGACGAGGTAAGGCTACAGTGAGAGCCCTCGAGACGGCACACTGTAGCCACGCTTACCTCGACGAAGCCCTCGTCATCAGAGGCGAGGCTACAGTAAACAGCCGCCGACAAGACCCCCAGGCAGTGGGGCCGGCCTGTCGACCAAGAGGCCGGCAGCCGACGGGACCCACCAGTCGGCGGGCCCCAACGGCCGGCGGAGAAGCCGACGAGCGCAGACACTGACAACTGGGACCCGTGCCCAGCCGGATTACAATTGTACCCCCGAGGTAGGCCTATATAAACCCCCGGGGCACCCATGCAAAGGGTTGGCTTCTTAGAGTTACACACACACCATATAGAGAGGGAAGCGAGAGCTAGACTGGCTCTTCTTCTCCCTTGAACCAGACAGCTCAAGGAGCACTTGTAGCTACTCGTTCTGATCTAGTGATCATGCGGAGACCCCGCAGAGCAGGACTAGGGGTGTTATCTCCACGGAGAGCCCCGAACCTGGGTAAGATTCGCCGGCAAGCATGTCTTCGCCTCATCCCGTTTCCAGGCACCGGCGACGTCTTACTGGCTCCCACAATGATAAGCCACCCATTGGCATATGTCGCATCTACCACCCGACACGGTTAAAATAGGAGATCACTGTTATCATGGCTTATGTGATATGGGTGCTAGTGTTAGTGCAATACCTTATACCTTATATAAATAAATTATGCATGATATTGCGCCTGCAGAGATAGAAGATATTGATGTTACTATTAAGCTTGCCAATAGAGATACTATCTCACCAGTTGGGATTGTTAGAGATGTTGAAGTCTTGTGTGGGAAAATTAAATATCCTACTGATTTTCTTGTTCTTGCTTCCCCACAAGATAACTTTTGTCCCATTACATTTGGTAGACCCTTCTTGAATACTGTTAATGCTAAGATAGACTGCAAAAAGGATATTGTTTCTGTTGGTTTAGGGGATCTGTCTCATGATTTTAATTTTGCTAAATTTCGTAGACAACCCCATGATAAAGAATTGCCTAGTAAATATGAAATTATTGGTCTTGCTTCTATTGCCGTGCCTCCTAATGATCCTTTAGAACAATATTTGTTAGACCATGAAAATGATATGTTTATGAATGAAAGAAGGGAAATAGATGAAGTATTCTTTAAATAGGGACCTATTTTGAAACACAACTTGCCTGTTAAAATTCTAGGGGATCCTCCTCCACCCAAGGGTGATCCCGTGTTTGAGCTTAAACCATTACCTGATACTCTTAAATATGCTTATCTTGATAGAAGATATATCCTGTTATTATTAGTGCTAATCTTTCAGAGCAGGAAGAAGAGAAATTATTGAAAACTCTGAAGAAGCACCGTGCTTCTATTGGATATACTCTTGATGATCTTAAGGGAATTAGCCCCACTCTATGCCAACACAAAATAAAATTGGAGAAAGACGCTAAATCGGTTGTTGATCAGCAACGAAGGTTAAATCCTAAGATGAAAGAAGTGGTAAGAAATGAAATACTAAAGCTCCTGGAGGCAGGTATAATTTATCCTGTTGCTGATAGTCAGTGGGTAAGTCTTGTCCATTGTGTCCCTAAGAAGGGAGGTATTAGTGTTGTTCCTAATGATAAAGATGAATTGATCCCACAAAGAATTGTTACAGGTTATAGAATGGTAATTGATTTCCGCAAACTAAAAAAAGCTACTAAAAAGGATCATTACCCTTTACCTTTTATTGATCAAATGCTAGAAAGATTATCCAAACATACACATTTTTGCTTTCTAGACGGTTACTATGGTTTCTCTCAAATACCTGTGTCAAAAGAGGATCAAGAAAAGACCAGTTTTACTTGCCCTTTCGGTACCTTTGCTTATAGACGTATGCCTTTTGTCTTATGCAATGCACCTGCTACCTTTCAAAGATGTATGACTGCTATATTCTCTGACTTTTGTGAAAAGATTGTTGAGGTTTTCATGGATGATTTCTCCGTGTATGGAACTTCTTTTGATGATTGCTTAAGCAACCTTGATCGAGTTTTGCAGAGATGTGAAGAAACTAATCTTGTCTTGAATTGGGAGAAGTGCCACTTTATGGTTAATGAAGGTATTGTCTTGGGGCATAAAATTTCTGAAAGAGGTATTGAAGTTGATAAAGCTAAAGTTGATGCTATTGAAAAGATGTCGTGTCCTAAGGACATTAAAGGTATAAGAAGTTTCCTTGGTCATGCCGGTTTTTATAGGAGGTTCATTAAAGACTTCTCAAAAATTTCTAGGCCTCTGACTAATCTCTTACAAAAAGATGTTCCTTTTGTCTTTGATGATGATTGTGTAGAAGCATTTGAAATACTTAAGAAAGCCTTGATTTCTGCACCTATTGTTCAGCCTCATGATTGGAATTTACCCTTTGAAATTATGTGTGATGCTAGTGATTATGCTGTAGGTGCTGTTCTAGGACAAAGAGTTGATAAGAAATTAAATGTTATCCAATATGCTAGTAAAACTCTAGACAGTGCCCAGAGAAATTATGCTACAACTAAAAAGAATTTTTAGCAGTTGTATTTGCTTGTGATAAGTTCAGACCTTATATTGTTGATTCTAAAGTAACTGTTCACACTGATCATGCTGCTATTAAATATCTTATGGAAAAGAAAGATGCTAAACCTAGACTTATTAGATGGGCTCTCCTACTACAAGAATTTGATTTGCATATTATCGACAGAAAGGGAGCTGAGAACCCCGTTGCAGACAACTTGTCTAGGTTAGAAAATGTTCCTGATGACCCACTCCCTATTGATGATAGCTTTCCTGATGAACAATTAGCTGTCATAAATGCTTCTCGTACTGCTCCATGGTATGCTGATTATGCTAATTACATTGTTGCTAAATTTATACCACCTAGTTTCACATACCAGCAAAATAAAAAGGTTTTATATGATTTAAGACATTACTTCTGGGATGACCCACACCTTTATAAAGAAGGAGTAGATGGTGTTATTAGACGTTGTGTACCTGAGCATGAATAGCAACAGATCCTACGCAAGTGTCACTCCGAGGCTTATGGAGGACACCACGCTGGAGATAGAACTGCACATAAGGTATTGCAATCCGGTTTTTATTGGCCTACTCTCTTCAAAGATGCCCGTAAGTTTGTCTTGTCTTCTGATGAATGTCAAAGAATTGGTAATATTAGTAGACGTCAAGAAATGTCTATGAACTATTCACTTGTTATTGAACCATTTGATGTTTGGGGCTTTCGTTATATGGGACCGTTTCCTTCCTATAATGGGTATACACATATTTTAGTTGCTGTTGATTACATTACTAAGTGGGTAGAAGCTATTCCAACTAGTAGTGCTGATCATAACACCTCTATTAAGATGCTTAAAGAAGTTATTTTTCCAAGGTTTGGAGTCCCTGGATACTTAATGACTGATGGTGGTTCACATTTTATTCATGGTGCTTTTCGTAAGATGCTTGCTAAATATGACGTTAATCATAGAATTGCATCTCCTTACCACCCACAGTCTAGTGGTCAAGTAGAACTGAGTAATAGAGAGATTAAATTAATTTTGCAAAAGACTGTTAATAGATCTAGAAAGAATTGGTCCAAGAAACTCGATGATGCATTATGGGCCTATAGAACTGCATATAAAAATCCTATGGGTATGTCTCCGTATAAAATGGTTTATGGAAAAGCATGTCACTTACCTCTCGAATTAGAACATAAGGCATATTGGGCCATTAAAGAAATCAATTATGATTTAAAACTTGCCGGTGAGAAGAGACTATTTTACATTAGCTCACTTGATGAGTGGAGAACCCAAGCCTATGAGAATGCCAAACTGTTTAAAGAAAAAGTTAAAAGATGGCATGACAAAAGGATACAAAAGCATGAGTTTAATGTAGGTGATTATGTTTTGCTATACAGCTCGCGTTTAAGATTTTTTGCGGGAAAACTCCTCTCTAAATGGGAAGGTCCTTACGTTATCGAGGAGGTCTATCGTTCCGGTGCCATAAAAATCAACAACTTCGAAGGCACAAATCCGAAGGTGGTCAACGGTCAAAGAATCAAACATTATATCTCAGGTAATCCCATAAATGTTGAGACTAATGTTATTGAAACCGTAACCCCAGAGGAATACATAAGGGACACTTTCCAGAACATTTCAGACTCTAAAAAGGAATAGGTATGTGGTACGGTAAGTAAACCGACTCCAAAACAGTTCTCACAGCAATTTTTCCCCGTTTTAGAATATTTAAGAAAATAGGAAAATAAGTAGTCCGAAAGGGACACGAGGCATCCACGAGGGTGGAGGGCGCGCCCTACCCCCTGGGCGGGCCCCCTGCCTAGTGGGAACCTCATGTGCTCTCCGGACTCCGTTTTTTTGCACGATACTTCTTTTGGTCAGTAAAAATTCACTATATAATCTCCCGAAGGTTTTGACCACCGAACCACACAAATATCCTCTGTTTTGTTTCGAGCTGTTTTTCTGACAGATCTAGATCACCATGACGTCTCCAAGCGCCCCCAAGGACAAGTTCTTCGAGAAGGTCATCAACCCCTACCTCACGGAGGTGCTGCAACACTCTCAAACCATTGAGATGCGTGAGCGGTTGCTGCACATCCGCGATGTTGAGGGACCGAGGAGGACCGGAAGCGTGGAGACAAGACTCGAAGCAATGGAGCAACAAGTTTTCAAGTGCCAGGAGATGGTGGAACGTGGACTCGACGCCAACCACATAATGATCATGGAGTTCACCAACAACCACAAGCTAGATGCCAAGAACATTGGGGAGACCATCTTCAAGCTTCATGAGAAACTCGAGCACCGGCAAGCCTAGATCTATAACCTGCAAAACCAAAACTGTGAGTATGAATATAGATTCAAGAGGATGGGTCTAGCTGCAGATTTGAGGATCCCAGAGACTCGATCATCCTTCTATGATGGTGAGCCTATGCCTTGGAAGATGGATGACAAGCCTACGTCATCAACAACTCCTTCATCATCACCTCCTAAGAAAGGGACATAAATACATGGGTATGGGCACTCCCCTTGGCAAATGCCAAGCTTGGGGGAGGTGCCCCGGTATCGTATCACCATCACACTCCTATCTTTATCGTTTTTCTTAGTTCGATCCTTTTGGTTATATCTTTATCTAGTAGAATAAAGTTTTAGTATGATCTAGTTTTGAGTTATGCTTTATGATCCTTCTATGTAATCGAGTCCGTGAGCTATATATAATAAAGATTAGTTTTGAGTCGAGGGCTTGGTTACATTGCTATGATCTTGAGGGAATAATGGTAAAAAGAAAGAATAAAAAGAAATAAACAGATCATATTGATCTTATGGATATTAATGACTTCACATATAAATAGTAGGATGAATAAAAGTTGTTGAGAGTTGACAAACATAGTTTTGGTCATCGTTGCAATTAATAGGATGTAATAAAGAAAGAGAGGTTTTCACATATAAATATACTATCTTGGACATCTTTTATGATTGTGAGCACTCATTAAAATATGACATGCTAAAAGTTGATGTTGGACAAGGAAGACAACGTAATGGGTTATGTTTTCTTATATCCGAAATGAAGTATATTGTCATGGATCATCCAACATGTTGAGCTTGCCTTTCCCCCTCATGCTAGCCAAATTCTTTGCACTAAGTAGAGATACTACTTGTGCTTCCGAATACCCTTAAACCCGGTTTTTCCATGAGAGTCCACCATATCTACCTATGGATTGAGTAAGATCCTTCAAGTAAGTTGTCATTGTTGCATGCAATAAAAATTGCTCTCTAAATATGTATGATCTATTAGTGTGGGGAAAATAAGCTTTATACGATCTTGTGATATGGAAGAAATAAAAGCGACGGACTGCATAATAAAGGTCCCTATCACAAGTGGCAGTATAAAGTGACGTTCTTTTGCATTAAGATTTCATGCATCCAACCATAAAAGCACATGACAACCTCTGCTTCCCTCTGCGAGGGGCCTATCTTTTATTTTTGTGTTATGTCTTATGCAAGAGTCGCGGTGATCTTCACCTTTCCCTTTTTACACTTTATCCTTTGGCAAGCACATTGTGTTGGAAAGATCCTGATATATATATCCAATTGGATGTAAGTTATCATAAACTATTATTGTTGACATTACCCTTGAGGTAAAAGGTTGGGAGGCAACACTATAAGCCCCTATCTTTCTCTGTGTCCGATTAGAACTTCATACCCATAAGTATTGCGTGAGTGTTAGCAATTGTGAAAGACTAAATGATGGTTGAGTATGTGAACTTGCTGAAAAGCTCTTATATTGACTCTTTCCGATGTTATGATAAATTGCAATTGCTTCAATGACTAAGATTATAGTTTGTTAGTTTTCAATGAAGTTTCTGATTCGTACTTGACATTGTGAACAGATTGTTACTTCAGCATAAGAAATCATATGACAATATATATATATATATATATATATATATATGTGCGTGTGTGTGTATGTTGCTGTTATAAGAAAGATCATGATGCCCTCATGTATGTATTTTATTTTATCGACACCTCTATCTCTAAACATGTGGACATATTTTTCGTTATTGGCTTCCGCTTGAGGACAAGCAAGGTCTAAGCTTGGGGGAGTTGATACGTCCATTTTGCATCATGCTTTTATATCGATATTTATTGCATTATGGGTTGTTATTACACATTATGTCACAATACTTATGCCTTTTCTCTCTTATTTTATAAGGTTTACATGAAGAGGGAGAATACCGGCAGCTGGAATTATGGGCTGGATAAGGAGCAAATATTATAGACCTATTCTATACAACTCCAAAAGTCCTGAAACTCCACCAAGTTAGTTTTGGAATATATTAAAAATATTGGGCGAAGAAAGGACCAGAGGGGGCCACACCCTGTCCACGAGGGTGGGGGCGCGCCCCTGCCTCGTGGGCCCCAGGCAGGCCTTCGGTGCCTATCTTTTGCTATATGAAGTCTTTTGCCCTGGAAAAAATCAGAAGGAAGCTTTCGGGACGAAGCGCCGCCGTGTCGAGGCAGAACCTGGCGAAACCAATCTAGGGCTCCGGCCGAGCTGTTCTGCCGGGGAAACATCCCTTCTGGAGGGGGGAATCATCACCATCGATCCTCTCATCGGCAGGGGGTCAATCTCCATCAACATCTTCACCAGCACCATCTCATCTCAAACCCTAGTTCATCTCTTCTATCCAATCTTTGTCTCAAAACCTCCGATTGGTACCTGTGGGTTGCTAACAGTGTTGATTACTCCTTGTAGTTGATGCTAGTTGGTTTATTTGGTGGAAGATCATATGTTCAGATCCTTCATGCATATTAATACCCCTCTGATTATGAACATGAATATGATTTGTGAGTAGTTACGTTTGTTCCTGAGGACATGGGAGAAGTCTTGCTATAAGTAGTCATATGAATTTGGTATTCGTTCGATACTTTGATGAGATGTATGTTGTCTTTCCTCTAGTGGTGTTATGTAAACGTCGACTACATGACACTTCACCATTGTTTGGGCCTAAGGGAAGGCATTGGGAAGTAATAAGTAGATGATGGGTTGCTAGAGTGACAGAAGCTTAAACCCTAGTTTATGCGTTGCTTTGTAAGGGGCTGATTTGGATCCACATGTTTCATGCTATGGTTAGGTTTACCTTAATACTTCTTTTGTAGTTGCGGATGCTTGCAAGAGGTGTTAATCATAAGTGGGATGCGTGTCCAAGGAAGGGCAGTACCCAAGTACCGGTCCACCCCCATATCAAATTATCAAAGTAACGAATGTGAATCATATGAGCACGATGAGAACTAGCTTGACGATAATTCCCATGTGTCCTCGGGAGCGTTTTCCTTTATATAAGAGTTTGTCCAGGCTTGTCCTTTGCTACAAAAAGGATTGGGCCACCTTGCTGCACCTTGTTTACTTTTGTTACATGTTACCCGTTACAAATTACCTTATCACAAAACTATCTGTTACCGATAATTTCAGTGCTTGCAGAGAATACCTTACTGAAAACCGCTTGTCATTTCCTTCTGCTCCTCGTTGGGTTCGACACTCTTAATTATCGAAAGGACTATGATAGATCCCCTATACTTGTGGGTCATCAGTAACTCTTTTGAGGTGGCGCACACGAGTCCAGATATTCACCAATCAATACACCACTATGGATCCGCTCCCGTCTCCCTACGAGAACGCCATCCATAGCACTCACGCTTATCTTGCGCATTTTAGAGTATCCACTTTCACTTGTCTATGAATTGTACAGGCAACCTAGAAGTCCTTTACCGCGGACACGGCTATTCGAATAGATGATGTTAACCCTGCAGGGGTGTACTTCTTCACACACGCTCTCGCCACATACCACCATGTACACGTTGTGTATCTCGGCAACCTTCAAGCGGAAGCCTGGCGAGGGAGTCGGCCACGACCTGACTAACCACACAAGTCTCTAGTCCAGGTTTATCGTCTATTCAGGTTCCATCCGCAAGGAGTCCGGCCGAGGTTTCCACATACGGCCCCGAACGATGTGTGCAGGGTTCCCGAGGCACCAAACGGGCGTCCCGGTACACCGTGCCACGTGCCTACCGCATCACAGCCCACCCCTCAGGTCAGCGCTGCGCACGGCCTCCAGCATACTACAAACACCAGAAACTACTTGCAACTCCCGGACAGAGGACAAGGGCGGTTAATAAGTCGAGAGGGTCCATTGGTTTCGGGCCCAACGCGTGGTAGTAGCTGTTCATGGATCACAAACACAGAACTCAGTTCCTGAGGACGGTTTCAATGAGACAACCCACCATGTACTCCTACATGGCCTCTCACTGCTACCTTTACCAAATCGTGTTCACACACTTAGCTCACACACAGTAGGACATGTTCATCACCATTCCAATTCATCCCCGATGAATCAGACCCGACTGAACTCTAAGCAGTAGCAGGCATGACAAACAAGCATGAATGAGTAGGCACATCAAGGCTCAAACAACTCCTACTCATGCTAGTGGGTTTCATCTATTTACTGTGGCAATGACAGGTCATGTAGAGGAAAAAGGGGTTCAACTACCGCAGCATGTAACAGATGAATTGTTGTTGTCCTAATGCAATAAAAGAGAGCAGGAGCGAGAGAGTGGGATTGTATCAGAATGAACAAGGGGGTTTTGCTTGCCTGACACTTCTGAAGATAATATAGTTCTTCATTGGTGTCATCGATCTCATCGCCGGAACCACGTCTACTGAGAGGGGACAAATACTGGCAAACAGAGAAGGAACACAATCAATGCAATGCAACAACATGATGAATTATCATGACATGGCAATATGTGAAATGGCAATATGCTGTGAGTCGAGCTAATGCGGCTAGCAACGATTTAAATGGAGTTGGTTTGAACACTAGATTCAAATTCAAACTCCACATAAGGCATTTCAAATGCCATTAATTCAAATTGCCATATACAGTAGCTTTAGGCTGCTCAAAAATGCATGAAAATGCCATAACCAGATTCTTTAGATTTTTCTGATAATTTTTCATATATAACTTATTTCATTCTGAGCTATGGTTTAATTCTATGATTTTTAGAAGATTAGGATATTTTCTGAAATAAATAAATCATTTCTGATTTATTTAAAATCCAGAAAACAATTATGACGTCAGCACTGTGTCAGGCTTGCGTCAGCAAGTCAACACAGCCAAAACATACATGTGGGTCCCACGTGTCATGGACACACTAGATAACAAAGGGTTAATTTAACTTAGACTAATCTAACATGTGGTTTAATTGGTGTGCGGGGCCTATATGTCTGTGGCACGGGGAGGGTTAATTAGCGGCTTAAACAGGGAGTTAACCAGCGTCTTAACGCCGGCAATACCTCGACGCGGCGGCGGCTCGGCAGAGTGGCGCTAGATGCTGCGGCTGGCTGCGCTGAGGACACCAGGAGAGAGCCCTCGCTCGCCCGCATCCAGGGGTGCACGCAGCTGGGCGCAGGGAGGCCGGGGTCGACGGCGGCCGGAGTTCGGGAGCAGTCGGGTTCGGTGCTAGAGAGCGTGGGAGGGGGAGCTTCTGGTGGCTACGAGTTCATGGAGACGTGCTGAGCACACTGGTGTTCTCGGACACGGACTGCAGTGACCATGGCCGCGTCTGCGTCATCGCCGGCGGCGAGGAGCTCACGGCTTCGGTGGAACTACGGCCTAGGCGAGGCAACGAGTGCGTAAGTAAGGTGGGGACGGCGTAGGAGCTCACAGCGCGTCGGATGATCAACTCAGCCAGCTCGGGGGAGGCTTGGGGACGACGGGGCGACGATGGCGATCTCCGTCGGCCGACGGTGAAGATGACGATGATGGCGACGAAGAGGAGCTTTCCGGCTTGTTTCCTTCGGTGTGGAGGCGTGGTGCTCGACGATGGAGATGCCGGACACGGCGTGGGGGCGAAAGGGGGGCAATGGCCACGCGGGTGAAGCACAGCAACAACGGAGCGCTCTCAGGTGAGCTCGGGGAAGGGGGCTAGAGGGCGAGGGAGAGAGCAGAGAGTGAGGGAGAAGGACCAGGGGGCTCTGGGAGTCTCCAGGCGCTCGAACGAGGGCGGGGAGGAAGCAGGAGGTAGCCAGGGAAAGCGCGCGGCGACACGCACCTCCCTGCCTGCCTGGCGGGACGTAGCAGGTGACTGGCACTGGGCCAGCACAGTGCTGGGCCGGCCAGTGGGCTGCCAGGTACTCTCTCTCATCTATCTTCTATTTTGTTTCTCTTTTCTATTTTTTTGCAGTTTGTTTGCGATTTAGTTTTAACAGCAAATCAACTTTAAACTTCATGAAAATAATTTTGCTAACTAAGTGGACTTATCCAAAGCCACACAATTTTTTTTAGAATTATTGAACATATATTTATTATATAATAAATATAGATCCAATTCAAATAGTTCTTGAATTAATTTCAAATGCCCAAAATAAATATTTCTGAGACTCAAAAAATATTGGTTTGAATTTTACCTCTTGCCAATATTTTTATAGAATAACAGGAACATTTTCTTGGACTCATTTGAAAAGATTTTAATGTAGATTATTTCTGAAGTGATTTCTGAGGGTTTCAACTAACCTCAATTCAACTTCCAGAATTTAGACATGATGCATGATGCTCTCAAATGCAACTAATAGCAAGCAAAATCTAGGGCTGTGACAGGCTGCGGCCACCGAGGACGTGGGCTGGAGGAGAGCGGCGGTCGTTGGAGGCGGCAGCAATCTTGGCGAGGGACTATTCCTCGCCATACCTAGCCATCTCCTCGTTGAGGCGGTGGAGACGGCGCTTGGCTGTCTCCAACGTCATTAGGAGCGGTCCAGGGGAGTAAAATGCAAGAAACCACTTTACCGTCATAGCTGTCGGAAAACCACCACTTTACAAAATGTGACACTTTGCACCACATCAAAATTTTATAGTGGAAAAAACACTGAACCAAAAAATGAGCACGTTTTGACATGGCCAATCGTGCGCTGACTAATAGCGGGGGACGACGTGCCGCTAATAGCCGCCAACGGCCGTACCGACTGAGCCGGTCGGCCCGTTCCCATAAAGGAAACAGTGGCTTTCCCCTCTCGCTCACTCGCTCACTCTCGCTCCCCTATCTCCCCTCTGCCTCGTTCCCCTTGGCGTCGCCGCCGCCGCAATGGCCTCTTGGAAAGATCTGGAAGACAGCGACAAGGAGGAGGAGGAGACCTACACCAGCATGGACGTGGATGTGTGGGTATGTACAGACTGGTTGCCATTAGGGTTAGGGTTTGACAATTACAACTATCAGAGTGTGATATTTTAGATCGCTCCCCTCCGCCTTGCTCCCCTAAGGCTTCTTTTCAATGCAGGAGAATCCTGATACAACTATTGATGCTTCCTTTGCATAGTGACTGATCGAGAGATCAAATGCAAGATTCACCAGTTTAGCGGCAAGAAATGTGTTGCATTTGATGGCATAAACACAGGTAGAAGATTATATGGTTGTGCTAAGCAGGTAATAATTGACCAGCTGCTTTGTTTACTGAATGTGCTTTGTAGTTGAATGTGCTTGTGTTAACTGAATCAGTTAACTAATTCACTACTGTTAATTGAAGTATTGCTGGTAATTGAATCACTATAGTTAATTGAACCTTGTGATGTTAACTGAGTTATTACTGTTAACTTTTTTCATTCAGCTTACTATAGTTGTTTCCTATCAGTATAGTTTGGTTGAACAAAGTCTGGACATTACAAGTTCTCTCCAAGCTAGGGACACCTGCTACCTTTAATCAACATAATTCAACTACATGAAAATTCAGTCAAATAGGACATGTACACTACACAACCATTTGCAAACCCTAAAATCCAGTCATCTAGGAGATGAAAATTCACTGACAATAGTAAAGATTTAGTTAACTGCATTCATCCAGTGCATTTAACTCAATCTTGTTGTGATCTGATTCGGTTTGTAGATTGTTAGTGGTAACTGAATTTCATACTGTGAACTGAATCAGTACTATGGGTTGAATCATAGTTTGAACTAAATTTGGTAGTCCAAACTGAATTACAATTGCTGCTATCAACTAAATTTGCAGGGAGGTATTGACCATGGAGTGATTCAGTGGGTTGATGGTCGCTGGCCTTTCATACTTCAGAGGTGCCTCACAAAACTATGGGAGATGTTTCATGAGCAGAACTGTGGCATGATGATGGATATACAAGCTTATGACAAAAAAAGCCAAACTAGAGAAGCATAATGAATCTCGGGCCGAGCAATTCAATGACATGCTTGAGGAAGTTGGCCAGCTTTTTGATTGGCAAGATGGACATGTGCAACATATGGAACATTAGAATACACACAGCAATGCTGAAGATATCAAGACAAAGCTTGCAGAGTTAGAGGAGTAGTGCAAGATAGAGAAGATGAGGCTGGCCAAGGAGCAGAGGTGCATCCTGACTTCTCGGGCATATATCATCACACTAGGAAGACCATGAAGGAGTTCAAGGAGGACAGGAATGTTCTTAAAGAGGAGAAGAAGCACCTTGAGAGTGTGATTGTTGGATTGCTTAAAGGTGGGCATTGTAGCAAGCGGAAGCTTCAGAAGATCAAGTCCATCCTGGAGGAGTGAGGTGGTTGCATGGAGACTAAGTATATATTAGGCCAATATATATAACTGGCCATGGAACACCAAGAAGTTGAAGATGTTGGTGGTATAGTTTGTAGATCTACTGATCTTAGTTTGGCTCATAAACGAACGATTACCAATTTGCTCCATTCACGACCCATATTATAGTCCGCTTTGGGCCCACGAAAGGCCTATGGATCGTATGGCCCGTAGGAGGCCCTGAGGGAGTCCTGGATTATAGGGTTCTCGGGCGTCCGGGCGATGCGACATGAGCCGGACTCATGGGCCGTGAAGATGCAAGATACAAGGCTCTCTCCCGTGTTTGGATGGGACTTTCCTTGGCGTGGAAGGCAAGCTTGGCGTGCGGATATGAAAATTCCTTTCTCTGTAAACCGACTATGTACAACCCTAGCCCCCTCCAGTGTCTTTATAAACCGGAGGGTTTAGTCCGTAGAGGCAATCATAATCATATAGGCTAGACATCTAGGGTTTAGCCACTACGATCTCGAGGTAGATCAACTCTTGTAACCCCTATAATCATCAAAGTCAATCAAGCAGGAAGTAGGGTATTACCTCCATAGAGAGGGCCCAAACCTGGGTAAACATTGTGTCCCCTGCCTCTTGTTACCTTCGATCCTTAAACGCACAGTTCGGGACACCCTACCCGAGATCTAGCGGTTTTGACATCGACATTGGTGCTTTCATTGAGAGTTCCATTGTGCCGTCGTCGAAAGGCTCGATGGCTCCATCGATCATCTACAACAATGCTACCGGGAGCGAGATTTTTCTCCCCGGCCAGATCTTCGTATTCGGCAGCTTCGCACTGCGGGCCAACTCGTTTGGCCATCTAGAGCAGACCGACAGCTATGCCCCTGGTCACCAGATCAGTTTTGGGAATCTGAACTATGTCGCTGATGTCCGAGGAGACTTGATCTTCCAAGGGTTCGCGGCTCTAACCACTGCTCCGGCCTTAGATCCGGAGCACGTCCCCAGGTCCGAAGATGGGAGTCTAGAGCCCACCGGACTCTCTGCGCCTATAGAGCTCAGCATTGGAGAACGGACACTGTTTCCCGATACGTCTCCAACATATCTATAATTTTTTTATGTATTCATGCCATGTTTATAATATTTGTACATGATTTTGGTATTATTTGGTTAGAACTAACCCGGACTGACACTGTTTTCAGCAGAACTACCGTGGTGTTGTTTTTGTGCAGAAATAAAAGTTCTCGGAATGCGCTGAAAATCAACGGAGATTTTTTCTGGAAAATATAAAAAATACTGGAACGAAGAGTTACTGGAGGGGAGTCCCGTGGGCCCCACGAGTGTGGAGGGCGCGCCCCCTACCTTGTGGACTCCCTGTGGGGCCCCCTGACTTGTTCTCGACGCCAACCTCTCCTATAAATCCCCAAATTCTAGAACTTAACCTAGATCGGGAGTTTCGCCGCCGCAAGCCTTTGTAGCCACCAAAAACCAATCGGGACCCTGTTCCACCACCCTGTCGGAGGGGGATCCCTCACCGGTGGCCATCTTCATCATCCCGGCGCTCTCCATGACGAGGAGGGAGTAGTTCACCCTCGGGGCTGAGGGTATGTACCAGTAGCTATGTGTTTGATCTCTCTCTCTCTCTCTCTCTCTCTCTCTCGTGTTCTTGATTCGACACGATCTTGATGTATCGCGAGCTTTGCTATTATAGTTGGACCTTATGATGTTTCTCCCCCTCTACGCTCTCGTAATGGATTGAGTTTTCCCTTTGAAGTTATCTTATCGGATTGAGTCTTTAAGGATTTGAGAACACTTGATGTATGTCTTGCGTGTGCTTATCTGTGGTGACAATGGGATATTCACGTGATCTACTTGACGTATGTTTTGGTGATCAACTTGCGGGTTCAGTGACCTTGTGAACTTATGCATAGGGGTTGGCACACGTTTCGTCTTGACTCTCCTGTAGAAACATTGGGGCACTCTTTGAAGTTCTATGTGTTGGTTGAATAGATGAATCTGAGATTGTGTGATGCATATCGTATAATCATACCCACGGATACTTGAGGTGACATTGGAGTATCTAGGTGACATTAGGGTTTTGGTTGATTTGTGTCTTAAGGTGTTATTCTAGTACGAACTCTAGGATAGATCGAACGGAAAGAATAGCTTCGTGTTATTTTACTATGGACTCTTGAATATATCGATCAGAAAGGATAACTTTGAGGTGGTTTCGCACTCTACAATAATCTCTTCATTTGTTCTCCGCTATTAGTGACTTTGGAGTGACTCTTTGTTGCATGTTGAGGGATAGTTATATGATCCAATTATGTTATTATTGTTGAGAGAACTTGCACTAGTGAAAGTATGAACCCTAGGCCTTGTTTCAATGTATTGCAATACCGTTTATGCTCACTTTTATCAATAGTTACCTTGCTGTTTTTATATTTTTCAGATTACAAAAACCTATATCTACCATCCATATTGCACTTGTATCACCATCTCTTCGCCGAACTAGTGCACCTATACAATTTACCATTGTATTGGGTGTGTTGGGGACACAAGAGACTCTTTGCTATTTGGTTGCAGGGTTGTTTGAGAGAGACCATATTCATCCTACGCCTCCCACAGATTGATAAACCTTAGGGTCCCTCCGAAGACATCGACGGTATGGACGACGATGCCGGAGAGGAGCAGTCCCAAAACCCGCCGTTCACCGGACGCTGGACGGCCACTTCCTCATACGATGTGTACATGGTGGACACACCTAAAGTAGGAGATGGCGATGATGAGAAGGGCCCAGTCGAGGATGAACCTCCTGAGATAGCACCGAAGCGTCGACGTCAGCGGCGCCGCTCTAAATCGCATCGCGGAAAAGACAGCAATACCGGCACCGGAGATAATGATACTCCGGAGAACGCTGAAGACCAAGAAGACCCCATCGAACCAACATCCGAACAGGATGATCGGGAGGACGGGCAAGTTGGCCCCGACGAGCAAGCAGGGAACGAAGACTCGGAGCATAGTAACTATCTACCACTTTCCGAGGATGACGTGAGCCTCGGTGACAAAGATTTTATCGTGCCAGAGGAACCCCTCGAACAAGAGCTCTTTAAGCGTTGGCTAATAGCCACGACAACAAGCCTAAAAAAGAAGCAGCAGCAGCTTCAAGCTGACCAAGATCTGCTCAACGACAGATGGACTAATGTCCTGGTAGCCAAAGAATACGGCCTCAAACGCCCAACAAAGAATTACCCAAAGCGTAAGCTGCTACCCCAATTAAACGATGAGGTGCCGGAGCCCATGCCACCCGCGCGTAACGCGGCTGACGGACCTGACCGACCACCACGTGGCCGGGACAGAACGGCAACTCAAGCCGAACACCAGCCCGCGCCACCTCGCCGTAAAAGTAGAGAAACAACAACTCGGGGATACACATATGACCTACGACGGGACCTGGAAAATAGAGCAGGTCGGACAAGACCAATCTACGGATCACGGGGGTGCGCCCCGACGCGTGAGGACGGTTATCAAGCCCGGCGCGACAAGCACAACCACGCCCGGACCGAAAACCGCACACGGACTTCATCCGAACTGCGTCGTAACATGGCCCGATACAGAGGCGCCACACGCCCCCTATGCTTCACCGATGAGGTAATGGAGCACGAATTCCCAGAAGGGTTTAAACCCGTGAATATTGAATCATACGATGGAACAACAGATCCCGTAGTATGGATTGAGGACTTCCTTCTCCATATTCACATGGCCCGCGGTGACGATCTTCATGCCATCAAATACCTCCCACTGAAATTAAAGGGACCAGCTCAGTACTGGCTAAATAGCCTGCCAGAAAACTCCATTGGCAGCTGGGAGGACTTGGAAGACGCCTTTCGTGATAACTTCCAAGGTACATATGTCCGACCTCCGGACGCCGATGACTTGAGTCATATAGTCCAGCAGCCCGGTGAGTCGGCCAGGAAATTCTGGACTAGGTTCCTAATTAAAAAGAACCAGATTGTCGATTGTCTAGATGCCAAAGCCCTAGCAGTCTTTAAACATAGCATCCGTGACGAATGGCTCGCCTGACACCTCGGCCAAGAGAAGCCGAAGTCCATGGCAGCCCTTACAACACTCATGACCCGCTTTTGCACGGGCGAAGACAACTGGCTAGCCCGTAGCAGCAATAGTGCAAGCGAACCTGGCACTTCCGAAGCCAGGAATAGCAACGGCAGGCCCCGACGCAACAAACACAAGCGCCGCAGCAATAGCGACAATACCGAAGACATGGTGGTCAACGTCGGATTCAGCGGCTCTAACTCCGGTCAGCGCAAGAAGCCATTCAAAGGAAATAGAGAGGGCTCATCCAGCTTGGACCGAATACTTGATCGACCCTGCCAGATTCACGGCACCCCCGACAAGCCGGCCAATCATACCAACCGAAGTTGTTGGGTCTTCAAATAGGCCGGTAAGTTAAATACCGAACATAAGGAGAAAGGGTCGCCCAGCGAGGACGATGATGAGGAGCCTCGTCCACCAAAAACAGGGGGACAGAAGAAATTTCCCCCTGAAGTCAAAACGGTGAATATGATATACGTCACCCATATCCCCAAGCAGGAGCGTAAACGCGCGCTAAGGGACGTCTACGCGATAGAGCCAGTCGCCCCTAAATTCAACCCATGGTCAGCCTGTCCGGTCACTTTTGATCATAGAGACCATCCGACCAGTATCCGTCACGAAGGTTCGACCGCACTAGTCCTTGACCCAATCATTGATGGCTTCCACCTTACGCGAGTCCTCATGGACGGCGGTAGCAGCCTTAACCTGCTCTATGAGGATACAGTCCGCAAGATGGGTATTGATCCGTCAAGGATCAAGCCCACCAAAACTACCTTCAAGGGAGTAATACCTGGTGTAGAGGCCTGCTGCACGGGCTCAATCACATTGGAGGTCGTCTTCGGTTCAGCAGACAACTTCCGAAGCGAAGACTTGATCTTTGACATCGTCCCCTTCCGCAGTGGCTATCATGCACTGCTCGGACGAACCGCGTTTGCTCGCTTCAATGCGGTCCCGCACTACGCTTATCTCAAACTCAAGATGCCCGAACCATGCGGCATTATACCGGTCAATGGAAACATGGAGCGCTCCCTCCGTACTGAGGAGCACACCGCGGCCTTGGTAGCGGAAGTACAGGGCGGCCTTATCAGGCCAAACACTACATCAGCGGCTAAGCCCCCGGACACCATTAAACGAGTCCGGACTACACCGCAGGGCGCCAGCTCAGCTCGTCAAGAGCTTGATTAGCAATCCGGCCTCCATCTCAGCTACAACCGAATTGCGGACCATGTGCCACGCATACATAACTATGCACTAAAGATACCATGGGCAAAGATGGAGGCATCACAAAGACAAAGTCCATAATACGCCCAGACCTTGGCCGAACACTTATATTCTCCTTTTTCTCTTTTTATTTATCTTTTTCAGGTCCCTTACAACCCACGTCACCTTTTCAACGGTGCCTAGGCCTCTTTTCGAGGCCTATCATGACAACACCGAGTGCCGATCCTCTTGAAGGACAATACACCAAGGAGAAAAGCAGTGTAGAAGCATGGCAGAGTATCTAAAGGATCTTTAAAGACCACCTCGTCTGTTTGCAGGACCTGCACGCAGCTTTCCCTTGTACTCGGCATGTAAAATAGCCTGGTTGCTTACTGCACTAGTTGTACCAATACGTTTTGACGTATCAATCAGACTATAATGGAAACAGTTCTAGCCCAGCCTATACGGTACTAACCTACCTCTTAACCTGTATTTCCCTGTTTCCGTCTGATTGTCATGTGCACCTCAGTACGACTTAAATCGCCAGGGGCACTATTGAGCCACACACATTTCTCAAATACTAAACAAAGTCCGAACACTTTTCTAGTACAATTCCGCGTCCCGAATGTAGCATTATATGCATCGGCTCCGAATCATGTCTTTGGTCAATAGTTGGGTTGCCCGGCTCCTGTGGTTACTGCATTATGTTTCGCCTGTTCAGCTAAGGTAGTAAAGGGAGAACTACTGCGATTGTGTTTCTGGTTCATCCAGACAAACATCTCAGTAGAGAAAGCCGAAAACTGACTGTCATGATGCGGCGAGAGCTGGTCAGCTATTCGGTGACTACGTATAAATCTCTTGCGATTTTTTCCGCATTACGCGATAGGCCGGCCTTAACCCGGCCAGGCACCCATAGCACCCGAGTTCGGATAATCAAACAATACTAGGGGCTGCGCCTATTATAAAACTCCTATGGCTAAGTGAGAGTGATAAAGCCACATAGTCCGATTGCCTGGTTCGCCGCACTAACACCTCCTTCATAGACCAAATTGCTGGGTCAAGTGTGTTTAGATGCTATCCTGAACACCCCCGTACTACCTACATGGGGGCTAAAGCGGACGACGGGCCAACTCTCAGATATCATAAACGGCCGCACAGGAGGAAATATCTTCAAAGCATAAACAAGCAATATATCATACATAAGCCTTGTTTCATAATACAGGATCAGAAAACATAGATGCATTCATTCAAAAATGATGTCCTTCGAACACTGGCCCTCTACAATACGGGATCCCTCCAGGACATCATCGAAATACCGCTCCGGTGCGCGATGCTCTTTGCCTGCAGGCGGCCCCTCGGTCGCGAGCTTGACGGCGTTCATCTTCGCCCACTTCACGTTGACGCGGGCGAAGGCCATCCGCACACCTTCGATGCAGGCCGATCGCTTCAAAGCGTCAAGTCGAGGGCAGGCACTGATCAGCCGCTTCACGAGCCCGAAGTAGCTGCTGGGTATGGATTCAGCAGGCCATAGACGGATTATAAAATCCTTCATAGCCAGCTCGGCCATCCTATGCAGTTCGATCAGCTGTTTCAGCTGATCGCTGAGGGGCATTGGATGCTCTGGCGCAAGGTATTGCGACCAGAATAGTTTCTCCATTGAGCTCCCCTCTTTGGCTCGAAAGAACTCCGCGGCATCAGCAACACTCCGGGGCAGATCCGCAAACGCTCCTGTAGAACTCCAAACCCGGGCCAGTAAGATGTATTTCTCCCTCACAAACCTGCTATGCATATTAAAGGCCTTTCCAGCCACAATTTTCTTCGCCTCTTGGATTTCCCGGCAGGCATTTTGGGCTTCAGTCCGAGCCTCTTGAGCACTTTGGAGGGCTTTAGCAAGTCCGGATTTTTGATCCGAAACTTGGTGCTCTAAGGACTCACATTTGCTTATAGCATCCTTAAGCTCTTGCTGGACTTCGGACACCCTTGACTCTTGTTTTAGGCGGGTGGCTCGTTCCTCCTCCGCCTCTTTCTTGGCCTCAGCCAGTGCGCTCTTGAGGGTCTCGACCTCAGACGCGTTAGCTGTGAGCAAAGTTATAACACTCATTAAGATGGAAAATTATTGCTGATATTATTTTCCAAAGCATTTTCGGTACCACATACCTTGCTTTTCCGCTAACTTCCGCCTCAGCTCAGACGCTTCGGTGGCATGAGTAGCCGATGCCTGCATTGCAGCCTGTTTAGTTCAAATTGATATGTAGGTTAATACCCTGTATGAGTCATTAGATCCTCTGTTCGGCCTTTCTTTGTGAACACCGAATAGAGTCTCAGGGGCAACTATCTATACACAGATATTTTTCTTATGTAGCCAAAAGGCATTCTACTACATACCTCAAAGCCTCTTAGAAGGCTAGTGTAGGCTTCGTTCAATCCGCTTTTGGCGGACCGAACCCTTTCAACCACCGTACCCATAAGGGTACGATGTTCTTCTACAATGATGGCGCTCTGAAGTGCTTCCACCAAAGTATCCAGCGCCTCCGGATTGACGGAGGCCGCCGGCGGAGTTTGCGCACCCCCTTCTTTCGAAGGAGGTTGCTCACCCGATTCCGGAGCCATATGGGTCTCCGGAATAATATTCGGTTGGGGGCCGAATTGTGCATGGCCCCCGTTGTCAGTCTCCATGGGGGTCGATTCCCTGATACGTCTCCAATGTATCTATAATTTTTTATTGTTCCATGCTATATTATATTCTGTTTTGGATGTCTAATGGGCTTTATTATACACTTTTATATTATTTTTGGGACTAACCTATTAACCGGAGGCCCAGCCTAGATTGCTTTTTTTGCCTATTTTAGTGTTTCGAAGGAGAAGGATATCAAACGGAGTCCAAATGGAATGAAACCTTCGGCAACGTGATTTTCGAAACAAACGTGATCCAGAGGACTTGGAGTCTACGTAAAGCAATCAACAAGGAGAGCACGAGGCAGGGGGCGCGCCTACCCCCCAGGCGCGCCCTCCACCCTCGTGGGCCCCTCATGGCTCCACCGACCTACTTCTTCCTCCTATATATACCTACGTACCCCCAAACCATCGAGGAGCACCACGAAAACCTAATTCCACCACCGCAACCTTCTGTACCCGTGAGGTCCCATCTTGGGGCCTTTTCCGGCGTCCTGCCGGAGGGGGCATTGATCACGGAGGGCTTCTACATCAACACCATAGCCTCTCCGACAATGTGTGAGTAGTTTACCTCAGACCTTCAGGTCCATAGTTATTAGCTAGATGACTTCTTCTCTCTCTTTGGATCTCAATACAAAGTACTCCTCGATTCTCTTGGAGATCTATTCGATGTAACTCTTCTTTTTGCGGTGTGTTTGTCGAGATCCGATGAATTGTGGGTTTATGATCCAGATTATCTATGAACAATATTTGAATCTTCTCTGAATTCTTTTATGTATGATTGGTTATCTTTGCAAGTCTCTTCGAATTATCAGTTTGGTTTGGCCTACTAGATTGATCTTTCTTGCAATGGGAGAAGTGCTTAGCTTTGGGTTCAATCTTGCGGTGCTCGAACCCAGTGACAGTAGGGGAAACGACGCGTACACTACAAAAAAGTACACTTCCGTGATGATACGTGTTTGTCACAGTAGGTCGCGTTTTTTGTCATGCATGTACATCCATGGCAAATTTATGACAGAATCAAGATAGTCATACCTTTGTTGTCGTAGAAGTGTTCCATGACATTACCAAAATTATCATCACGGAACTGTCCACTTCCATGACGATAAATCGCGCGTCACAGAAGTGCTTTCATCAAGGGTGACCGACACATGGCATCCACCGTAACGGAACGGCGTTAAGCTATCGGGTCGGGTTTTGGATCCGATAACCCGTTAACAGCCCCGACCAATGGGGATTTTCCATGTGTAAAATCATCATTGGCTGGAGGAAATACGTGTCGGCTCATCGTTGGGACAGATGTCATCCACTCATTGGACAGAAGGTGCCTATGATACGTCGACACGTGGCACGGCCCAACAGAGGCCCATTCCTGTGAAAAGGCCGGCCCGTTTGACTTGGTCAAAAGGTGGCGGGCCGGCCCATGGAAAGCCTGTTAACGGCCTGTTCGCATATAGCCCATTTACAGCCCGCTAACCCAAGGCCCGTTACGCCCTATCCGAATTAGGCCCAGTAGCGCCATCTGGGCCATCCAATATGATTCCAGCCCGTTTTCACTTCTGGCCCATGTATGGCCCATGACGTCTTCCGGCCCATATGAGGCCCTATGTAACTCTTAGCCTATTAACGGCCCGTGGTGAAACTGGCCCGTAATGAACAGTGTATCACTTTACACCCATTAACGGCCCGTGGTGAAACTAGCCCGTAATGAACAGTGTATCACTTTATACCCATTAACGGCCCGTTATTCCGTTGGGCCATTTCCAGCCCATGTTATCTTTCGGCCTTCTCAGAGCCCATTTATTCTTGGGCTCATTTCCAACATTCGTTTACTTACGGCCCGTTACTGTAATTTTCTGCTTGTGAGCCAAATTCAGCCCGTGGTTACAGTCGGCCCGTTTGTGGTCCGTTAATACGTTGGGCCGTTTTCATAGCGTCATCAAATATGGCCTATTAACGATGGCCCGTTATGGTCGGCCCATGAACGGACGATTCCAACTCTAGCCCGTTTACGGCCATAATGCGGTCTGTTTGGCCCATGTTTGGCCAATCGATCATACGGCCCGTATAAGGCCCATTGATGATACGGCCCGCAGAAGGCCCATTGTTTCTACGGCCCGTAGAAGGCCCACTGTTTCTACGGCCAGTAGGAGGCCCAGTGTCACTACAGTAAATATTAGCCCATGGTTATTGTGGCCTAGTTTTAAAAATTAGGTTATTGCAGCCACTAGCTAACCGCGGAAAAAGAACTGCAATGACTACAAGCAAACAAATAAACAAGACAACAAGGAAATAAATAAGCAAGCAACTAACGCTAGGCTATCACGGCTATTACACATAGTACATCCACTGGGCATCAAAGTTCGCCACCAGTGCAAATATAGGGAACAAAGCAGCATATCATATACACTGGTTGTCAAAGTTGGCGACCAGCGCAAATAAACGCTGCAGCAAAACAAATCCAGAACTGAAACCACTTCAGAAGATCTCAAGAAACAATATCCTGGGTACCCATAATGCTGGCAAGATGCTTAGCAAGCTTATTAACTTTCTCTTGTTTGGCGCTTAAATCCTCCAGCGCTTGCTGTTGCACCAGAAAATATGCATCTGAATTCTGCAGGGACTTCCTCAGTCCTCCAGCTTCCTGTCGCAGCACATCTGATCGATGTCTTTCAACTTGAAGTTGAGACTCAAGAAGACCAATTGATTCAGGCAGCGAGTTCGAAGAGCTTGTGCCAGCAGTAGTGGCCAGTAACTCGAACACTACATCAAGACAGGACTTTTGGGTTCCCTCACTATCGTCAAGATAGTTTTTATCAGCTTTCTTGGAGACCAACAGGGATGTCTCACTATCTTGAATCTTATCTGCATTACTTCCTTTACCATTGGATAACGCGGTACTGTTCTCCAATATTTTGTCCGCATTCTAAAAGAGAAACAAGCAGACACATCACATGTTTACCATGTTGTATATGAAACTCATTTTGGTAAATGAGTTCAGTAGTAAAGTGGACAGGATAACAGCATGAAACAAACATATATCTATGTACCATGGTCACTTTATGGTCTATATCATTCTAGTTTTTGTTGCCAAATCAAGATAGAGACACAGTTCAAATAATATTTGTTCAAGACAAAGCAGAATAGACAGAATATAAGTGTGGGTAACTACAGAGCAATAACAACACTTGTAATGTGCATGACATGAGAACATAACTGTTTATTCAATTGAAACTGAAATCAACATAGAGCAGGTTACAACAGCAAACCAGTTAAAGAAACAGGTTTAAAACATACCTGTTGCGCCATTGGAGTTTCAATTCCATCCTTCAAATTTGAAAATAGTTGGTATGAGTAAATACAGTAATGCAAGAGCAAAGGAGTATGAACCATAGCTACAGAACCTGACCTGAGAACAAATCTTCTTCTCCTTTAAGCGTTGAGTTGGCATTCGGAGTGGTGGTCCTCGTGCTTTTGGCACTGCAGTTCCCTTACTAACTGCTCGTGTTTGGGTGCTCTGTGGTGGAGACTGTGCTGTGTCAACTGGAACTGGGTTACTATCTGCCGGGGTTGGGGTTAGAAGGGGTGTAGCTGGTTCTCTGTCCAACTGGGTAGGGGTACAATCTGCGAGAGTCTGGGTTATGTGTGGTGGATCTGGTCCTTGGGCAAGTACAACCGTCGTTCTATCTGCATCAACTGGTAGCACTATCTTTTCTGAAGACCGTGTTGTTACTCCCTTAGATACTGCCATCACGCTCTCCAATTCAAATGGCTGATAAACAAGAAAAGTAATTGAAAGTATAGACATTGTATGATAGACAGGTGCAATGGATAGTGGGGAATAAAAGAGGGCATGAAATAATTCATATTTATGTTGTCTAACCAAACAGGATAGCATGACACAATTTCACATATATGATGGCTAACTAAACAGGATAGCATGACACAATTTCACATTATAATGGCTAACTAAAAAGGATGGAAAGACATAGTTCAAAATATGAGACTATGTAAACAGGATGACATCACATAACTATATAATGTGTTTATTAAATAGGTTGGCATGCCATAATTCACATACATTCACGGATAGAATGCCATAATTCAAAATATGATGACTGTAAACACTAAACAGGATGAGATGATATAACTATATGATGTCTTTATTAAATGGGTTGCCATGCCATAATTCAGATAGATGATGTGTATGTACTATGTAAACATGATGGCATGATATAATTCAAATATATGATTTATATAGTAAGCAAGTAAGCAGATGGCAATCCATGTATGATGTAAAAACTAAGCAATGCAAGACAACATGCATGACATGGGTAATATAACCCTGCCAAGTTTGAGCATAGACCTCAGGGGGGAAATAGGACTGGTCATCAGTCTCTGAATCCTCCTCTGAGGAGCTCTCTGTAACCAGCAAGATGGCTGCTTCAGCAGGTAGCATTGTCTGCTCTGAATACCTTGTTTTCACTCCAGATACTTCCATCACCGTTTCAAATGGCTGATGCACAGGAAGAGTAGTTGAATATACAAACATTGTCGACAAATGGAACACGTAATACAAAAAAATGATAGCATGATATAATTCACATACATGATGATTGGCTAAACAGCATGGCATTGCATAATTCACATATATAATGCCTTTGCAACAAGATAGCATTGTATAATTCACATATATAATGTCTTGCAACAAGATGGCAATGCATAATTCACATATATGGTAATTAGACACTGAACAGGTGGCATTCACACAAAGCATGTCTAAACTAATCAAATGACATAGCAATGCGAGACACCATACGCACGATATGAGCAACATAACCCTGCCAAGTTAGAGCATACACTTCGGGGGGAATAGGACTGGTCATCTGTCTCTGAATCCTCCTCTGAGGAGCTATCCGTAACCAGCGAGATATGCGCTTCATCAGATAGCATAGTCTGCTCTGAAGACCTTGTTTTCACTCCAGAATTTGCCATCACCATGTCAAATGGCTGATGCACACGAAGAGCAGTTGAATGTACTAACATTTTTGACAAATTTAATATGTAATGAAAAAAAGGATGGTCTGATATAATTTACATATAAGATGACTGGCTAAGCAGGATGGCATTGCAAAATTCACATATATGATGCTTGGCTAAACAAGATGGCGTTGCATAATTCACATAAACGATGAATAAACTAAACAGATGGCATTCGCACAAAGGATGTCTAAACTAAGTAGATGACATATTTGATGTATAAAGTAAGCAATGCAAGACACCATATGCATGATATAACCAACATCAGCATGCCAAGTTAGAGCGAAGACCTCAGGGGGTAAATAGGAGTTGTCTTCTCCTTCTAAATCCCCCTCAGAATAGATATCTTCCTCTCGATTACAATCCAAAATGCGTGGAGGGGGGCTGCCTTTGCGCCTACCATGGAGCGACGTCTGCATGAAATTTTATTGCCACGCAAGGCTCGTCTCTTTTGCTCTACATGTTCAGTTCCATTGTTTACAATAACTGTCATGCATAGGAATAAAACATAGTGGGATTATGTAAGGAGTGCATGCAGAAATCCAGAGTGATGGTAGCAACCTGTGGATAGACCCAAAACCAATAATAGCAGGCAGATAATGGCTTCAGTTAAAAAATACAGATAATGGCTTCTTTACTGTTTGTTTCCCACCCAACATGAAACTCATAGTAGACAACGGAGATTAACCAGATAGTAGATAGATACTATTGATAGCGGTCGCGATGTTTACCCCACAACCATTTAAAAACTCAAGTTGACCATTAGTTTGGAGCTGACTCAGAGTCTAATCGGTGAACAGGACGATAAAGTAGCATGTAATATTAAGCGATGCATAACGTAAGCAGACACGAAAGAGTGCGACCTCTCTTGCGGACCCATGTAGTCCTCGAGGTCATCTGCTCGGTTGATGATGGTAATGTAGTTTTCATGGCTGCCAGCGGCGGGGAAGAAGATCTGAGGCGGCGAAAGACAGTCTGGAGGCCGGATCCCTGCTGTGCTGGACCCTTCTATCGTTGGAGAAGCTGAGCTGGGGTGGACGACGGCGCAGCAGGAGCGGGACAAACCACGCAAGGTTTTCTTTGACAACTATATGTAAGAGAAGTAATTCTGTAAGGGCTCGTTTGAATAGGAGGATTCCAACAATGCAGGGATAGGAAATAGACAGGAATAGGATAGGAATGCACGTGCAAAACAGAGAATTTAAAAACACAGGATTTCTGCCAATCTGGGTGTTTGATTCACAACAATTGGAAGATCATAGGATGCAAAGAAGCATGGTGAGATTAAGTCAAACCACAAGAAAATGTACGGTTATAATGCTATTATGCTACTATCTCTTAGTCTTGTGCTTCATGAATAGGAATTTCAAAAGGAGGACAAGTGAAAATTAAAATTCCTGCGTTTTTTCTTTCAAGGAGATACTAAAGGAACAAATCCGTGTGCTCAGTGGACAATATATATAACATGTAGAGTAAAAAAGAGATGCAACAAGTGTACAACCTCTTTGGCGAAGCCATGTCGATCTCAGCGTGATTGGGTTGGCCGGTGAGGATGCTCCGGCTGACTTTGCTGTCGGAGGAGGGGAAGAAGATCTTAGGCGTCTAGAGATGGAGCCCGAGGTACTGCTCCGCTGTGATGGAGGGTTTCGTAGTTGGAGCAGCTCCGGTGAGTTATACGACGCCGAGGCTGAAGCAGGACAAGAGAGACAACGAACAACGTTAACCTGAGTGGAATTCTAATAGCATCTCCAATACATGACGTAAAATACATAACCACAAAGTGCTAGATGTAAAATACATCAGCCGCTCATCTCTGAACTTAACTGTCGAAACTCAACTTAACTGTCGAAACTCAACTTAACTGTCGAAACTGAACTTAACTGTCGAAACTGAATTTTGCTGTCCAAACTGAATTTTGTTGTCGAACTGAACGCACTAGCAAGGTGAGGCTACACGTCGGTCGACTGACTTTTTCATCTCTGGTCAGTCGATTTTGCAACCGTTGGATATGAAATCAAGGGCCTGCGGTTCATCTTCAACCTCCACCCCCCTGAGCCGCCAGCCACCACCGGCCAAACAGCAGCCCCCCGCCGCCCGCGGCCGGCGGTGCGCCGCCCCGCCCACCCCGAAAACACTCCCCGCCGCCGTTCCGCCGCCGCCCCGGCCATCCCTCTAGGCCCCCCCGTGCCAAGCTTTTTCTCCGGTGATCCCCACACCACCGCCCCGCCAACGCCCCGCCACCACCGACGACCACCGCCCCCATCCTGAACCCTAAGATAGATAGTGGGGTACCTCTCTGGCGAGCCCCCTCCCCGTTGCGGCTG
>NC_057805.1:318440873-318443640 GCF_018294505.1 Triticum aestivum
ATTCAGTCGACTGAAGTGTAGCTAAATCAGAGCAGCATCACAAGCAAGAGCAAGAGCAAGAGCAGCAGTGCGAGCAAGAGCAGACCAGGCAGGGGACCGAGAGCAAGAGCAGAGCAGCAGCGCGGGCGAGAGCTAAAGCAGCAGCAGCTCCTACTGATGTGGACGTCGCCGCCGAGGGAGCGACGCCGTGGAGGAAGTGGCCGGCGACGCCGCCGTGGATGGAGCCGCGCCGTGTCAGCTCGGGACCGAGCGTCGGCAGCACCGTGAGATCGAATCAAGAAGAAAATGTGGCGATTAGTGTACAACCTCTTTGGTGGCGCCGATTAGGCCGCAGCTTCATCCGAGGAATCGGTGATGATGATGCTCTTCTGGTGGTGCAGGTGAAGACGGGGGTGTGGGAATGGAGGTGGTGCGAAAGACGAGGGGAACGTTGGGCAGCTCCTTGGAGGTGGAGGACGGGGTGGCTGAGCTGGCGGGACGATGAGATCGACGACGGATCCTCATCCGGTATGGTGGATGAGGGACGTCGAGGTGTTGCTGTGGACGACGTCGTTGGGGAAGAGACTCCGGCTGGGTGGCGGATGGAGCAGGGTGTGGGGTTTCGTCGCGGGTTTTCGCGGCCTCGGTGTACGAATGGGTGGGCGGATGGGATGGCAGTGGGGAACCATGGCTTAGAGACGCGCTTGTCCAAAATGTGGGGTAAGTTACGAAAGTACCCCCACCGATTTGAGGCGGTTCTTTCGGTTCAGGAGTACCACGGGCATTTCGCGTGTCGGGATTTCACAGGAGGTGGGAGTTTTCGCGCGCGTTGTAATTTCGGAATAGCAAGGCGCGGGTTGAGATGGAGGGAGTTGTCGGAGCACAACGAGACAAAGATATATCTTAAATATTTCGGGCTAACAAGGCGCGGGTTGAAATTTCCGGACAAGCCTAACGTGTACTGTACCAAATCAATGCGCACTACAAATGTCATTCAAAACTTTGAATTCATGTTATGTTCAATTAAAATATTTTGCTATGTGTATAATGCATGCAACCTACTACTCAAATGAACGTTGTAGTGCATTCCAAATGTATATACTACCGCTTCAATATGAAATAAATTTGAATTCGTTTCTCTATTTGAATAAGATCTATAGTAATGATTGTTGTGAAGTCAAAGCATTTGAATTCGTTTCTCTGTTTTAATAAGATCTACAATCATCATTATTGTCAAGTTAAACCATCGTTTGTGTATTATCTTCACAGCACACCACATGATTAGTCTCGAGTTACATATGAACTATGTGTACTATATGAACTCGAACTAGATTTTTTGAATCCACTTTATTTTGATTTCAAATCACATTACATTTCTAGCTCTAGCTAGATCTTCATAATCTAAACCATGTCTCATATGTATAATGTGTTTATCACATTATGTATGGTGCCTCGCCCCCTACGCCTACAAGTATTTAGATGTGAGTTGCAAACACCACACATTACCACAAACTCAAATAAAATGTGAGAATGTTCGATATATAGTATTGTTTAGATTGTTCGATATTTAGTTGTAAGCTGCAAACGCCACACATTATCACAAATTCAAATAAAATGTGAGATTGTTTGATGTATAGTATGGTTTAGATTGTTCAGCATTTAGCTGTGAGTTGCAAACGCCATGCATTATCACATTATGGTATAACATGTGCACAGCACGTGTATCACCGCTATGTTCATGCATGCAATGTTTATAACACTATGATCTCCTATTCAAATATATGAATCCGCTTTCATATCAAATTATGATCTTTGTTAGTCTCTTACACCCACACAATCCTCTAACCTTTGTAGCTACCACTAACTTTCTCTCGTGCATGCACACGCCCTCCTCGCCCTCCCCCTCCCTCGGCATTCTATCCACCGGTCACATTGATTTTTCTCTTTAGGTCGTTCTCCCAAAGTCTCCACAACTCCTTTCCGACACACACCGATCGATAAACCTCTCCAGCGATGCCTGCCTACAACATACACACACACCTTCAATCTCCTCCTTTATGTGTCCTTGCCTCGTGTCTCTCATACGGTCAGACACACGTGTAAACTCTCGCCCCTCTTTTCATCGATCTCACAACCGCACACTCCTCCCCCTATCTAGCTAGTAGTTGGGCCTCTCGCACCACCTCCTAGCTCCATTCTCTCTGTCTATCCGTCTCGCTGGGCCTTATTTGCCTCTAAGAAATGGACGTACACCGACCGATCTCTCGCTATACATATAGCTAGCTAGGTCCTTATAACTCGTTTTTACCCACACGTCAATCGATCTACCTCATTAGTTGTGTCTCTCCCTTCCTCCGACAAACAACAATTGATCTACCGATCTAGTTAGGTTTCCTTACCAAACACATGGTTCCCCTTCATCATCCATGGATGCGTCCTGACAGATCTATCACGCACAGTCACACACAGAAACACATCCCCACTCTTATTGATAACATTGTAGTTCCACCCTCAGTTTGTCTAGTAGGCCTCTCCCACCATCTTCGAGAAGCAACTCCATCACCCATCCAGCACCCTACCCCTCTCCCTCCCTCTCTCTCTCCTCTCTCTCTCTGTCCCATCATATTTCCCGTCCTTCAGTTATGTATGGATGTCGACCGATCTCCCTCAAAACATAGCTGGGTCTCTCCTTCTCAACACATATACGAGTCGTTCTACCTCTATAGTTAGGCCTCTGCCTACCCCTCCCCCCACCCCCCTCCCCCCCACACACACACCGATACATCGA
>NC_057805.1:318444236-318457683 GCF_018294505.1 Triticum aestivum
AGCGCTCTAGTCATGTCTCCCTGCCACACACAAACTTGACATGTGCCCTCTAACATTCCGGTAGGCCAGTCGCCCTATATCTTTGACTTGCACACACACACAATTTCGATGGCTCTCTTCATCGATCTCGCACCCACCCACTTGATCCTCTCTTCGACTCTATCGATAGCTATGACCCCTCCCTCTCTTCTCGTGGATTGCCCGACCCTCTATGTATGATATGGATAGGCCTCCATTTCACACACATTGCATGCAAAATTTTGTTTGAGATGTCATCGACACATATTCCCACAAATAATTCACGAAATCAACCCCCCACCCCACCCCCACCCCAAAACAAAAAACACTCACGAACACGGTTTGTATCTATCACACACACCCACGTAGGTGGGGGACGTGCACGAAGAGAAGAGGTGCATGCACAGCGCATGTACTCCCGTCTCTTTCCCAACCACACCCGCGCGGGTACATGGTGGAGCTCATTTCTGTACGAAAAAGGCAGCCCACGTGGTAATTTGGCACGTGCACTGGTTGTCCACTTGGTGGAGGGAGGATCGTCTACCACGGGTGAACAAACAAATTGCGACTTGACGTGTTATGTTAAAAAAAGAGGCAAACCATGTGGGGCCTACCTTAGAGGCAAGGCTCTATACACTGGAGTACTTTTGATGTGTCCCGTCAACTCGCAGAACGAGGAGAAGCTTGCTTAGTACGCCGTCTCCCCCGCCCACAGGCGCGGTGGCTCGCAGGATGAGGTGAAGCTTGCTCCGCCTTACGCCCGCTCCCTCGCCCATGCGCGCGGTGGCTCGCAGGACGAGGAGAAAAAATTACTACTCCCTCCGTTTACTCCTCGTCCCTACTACCTTGGTTATAGAGATTATATCATATTGTTTGGAATATATATGTCCTTTAGTAGATTTCAATATGAACTACTAGTACATACTCCAAACACTGATGTATATAGACGTATTTTAGAGTGTAGATTCACTCATTTTGTTCCGTATGTAGCACTCTCCCTCGCCCCTCGACCCTCGCCCACGTGGTGGACGTGCAGCAATTCATTCGGTCTCATATAGCCAGAACGATATATACTGCACTACCATTATTGCTTGACTTCCCGAAGAGGCGAAGAGCCAATCGCAAGGTTAATATTTTGGAGATGCCAAGCGCAAGGTTATAGGAGAACGAGTAGTACGTGCCGTGTCATTTATAAATAATTTTTTTCTTCAGTGGCACGTACGCAATATGATAGGTTCATATGGAGAGAAAAGGAAACCGCTCCACTATATACATAGTCAGGACGGGCCAGCCTACACGGTTGCTTGCTGGGGTTGCTATCTTCACACTCTCTCGCACAAAACGATTGTGGCCACATCTCTAACATCCCGGCGGATCACGTCCGCTTGGGGAAGGGGTGGATGCTTAGTGTAGATGCGGTGGCCGTCGCCGACGGCGAAAATCCACTGTCGGCACGTCCCGATCAGGGGTCCCCGCCGTTCTCTCTCACAAAGCCGGTGAGGTTGCCTTCGTCCCTTGCTCACTGCCGCGACGTGGGCAGTTGCCGCCTCCCGCCGCCCTCCTCAAGGTTGAGCTACGTCCCTCAGGTACAACTCCCTTTACAGCCGGCTTGCACCACTGCTCCAGCTGCCCACATCACTCCCTGTGGATATTTCTCTACTTCTTTGCCCCGCACATACCTCTACTGGCTTCTACATACTGTATTTGTGATGAGTTTATGTCTCATCAACTAGTCCCAGTAATCTTATTCTAATCAAGCTTCTTCAATTTCTTTGCCACAGGGATGCTCATCTCGATTTTGGTGAAACTGCACAAAATGATCCGATGGTCAAAAGGTTGCAAACTTCATTTATTAGGAAGCTCGAACGTTGCCAGCAAATTGAAGCCTGGTCAGGGTTCACGGTTCAAGGGCTAGGGACTGCATGGATCGTTTTTTTCTTTAGCTGCCTCTGTTCCAAAATAAGTGTCAACTTTAGTAGTAGTACAACTTTGTACTAAAGTATGCACAAAGTTGAGACACTTATTTTGGAACGGAGGGAGTACATATTTGCTATGATATGTCAATCATTGAGATGCAATAGCATGCATGTTAGTCTCCTTTGTATTTGATGAAATGTTGCAACGGGCAACCTTGGACGCAAGATACATGTAACAGAAGCTGGAAGCTTCATAGCATTGTACAAATTTATCTCGCTGATAAATTACAGTACGTACTATACTAGTACTTCCTACGTTCCTAAATATAAGTCTTTGTAGAGATTTCACCATGAACCACATGCGGATGTATATAGATGCATTTTAAGTGTAGATTCATTCATTTGTTCCGTATGTAGTGGAATCTCTACAAAGACTTATCTACTAGTAATAGCTAGCCCCCACTACTAGGAATTCTCTATCCTCTCCTTGAGCCACATCATCAAAATTGATGTAGCCGTTAGATGAAGTAAATCAGTCCATAATAGCCGTCTGATCTAGACATTGAGAGGCTCCGCACTAAGCCACTTGCAATCATGCAGAGATACCGTGGCACATGCATGTGAGTGGGTTTTAAATCACATCAACATGTCTGCATGCAAGCATGCACCGGTAGCATGCATGTAAGTGAGCTTTTAAGTCCCATTAACATGTCAAAAAGAAAAATATAATCCCATTATGCAGTAGGAGTTGGCTGATCTTTTTTCCTTACGTGGGATGATCTAAATGATGATGGGAGTTTATTTAGTTTGGCTACCACATTTGTCATGCGGTTATAGAGTTTTTTTAGTTCTATGAAATCGATAATTTTGCGCAGAGAGATATACCGCTGTTCCGCGGCAACGCGCGGGGACTCATCTAGTAATATTTAGGAACGGAGGGAGTACTATGTAAAGAGTTAGGTGTCGCACGGTGATAGTGTGAGGTGGGCCATGTAATCACTGAGCCTGTGTGTTTTCACTGCTCTTGCATGCCTCCGCTGTAAAAATGGAGAAAATTGTAATCTAGTAGTAGTACCTCCTTTCGCCAAAAGCGTGGGACATCCAGCAGTCCTACCACCTCAGTAATAAAGGCCAATGAGCCGTCAAATCACATAGACCCAGCAGTAAGTTGGATGGACGAAGCAACCATCACTCTTGCGCCAGTGAGAGGTCGCGTCCGCTCTGCCCGGGCATGAATGCGGCACCGATTCTTTGGAGCGGTGCTGACCGTTTCGGGCGGGAAGCGCGCGGGGGCGATGGAGGGGCTTTGGGTGGGCCAGGCTGGTCAGGAGCGGGCGTGGCAGCTGTCCACATGTCCCTACCGGACACGCCCGGAAACGAGAGGATGCACCGACTCTCGCGGCTAAAATCGTACTACACTACACAACATCTCTCTAAGTATACGAGATACGGTGGCACACTGACTTAAGTCGAATACAAGTGCCCAAAATTTGTGTGCATGTTATAATAAGGATTCACTTAAAATAGTACGTGAGCGAACAGAGGGATCAATTGGACAGTGTTCCCGAGCAGTAGCGAGATGTGTGAGGTAAGATACACCGCTGGCGCTTTTAATTTTTCTTATTAATTTGTTTGTTTCACCCTCTGACTGGTGGGACCCAATGTACTACGTGGAGAGAGGTAAGGTGACTAAGGCTGCATTATTTCTGCACCACTGTGGATAGTCTTACCACCAAAGCCACATGACACGATTATGATTGAAATCCCAATGACTCCCACACACACAAAAAAACACGGCATGCTTGTCACACGAATGCAGGAATGTATAAAAGGTTATTTCCCTCTCGTTGAACATAACGGGAGGGTTGTGTAGCTGGTTAGCCTGTTCGCTCATCAAACTTGAGGTCTCGGGTGGATTCTTTGACTGGTCAAAATGTTTTCTAGGGTTTGCACGCTTCACACACACTCTCTCTCTCTCTCCATTATATATATACACGCTAGAGCCTCAGCGCTTGTAGTTGCTCTCTTCACACTCTCTCGCCCTCTCCTGCTGGAGCCTCAACGCTTGTAGTTGCTCTCTTCACACTCTCTCGCCCTCTCCAGATCTAAACAAGACTTCGTTGGCCTCTCTCTCCCCTCACTGCTGCTCAAAGAGCCGGCAGGATCCGTCCGCCGGGAAGGGAAGGAGGCTTAACGATGTCGCCGTCGGCGAGGGACTACCGGCGCAGCTGTTCACTTTCCACCTAGCGGCGGCGCGGGAGGGCCTCCGACCCCTTCTTCCTCGCCGCCATCCCGTCGCCCACCGAACCACGCCCCAAGAACCTTAAGGTATAATCTACTTACTCCACATGCATTGCTCTAGCTGCATGTATACCATGAATCTAGGACGTGGTTCAAAGAGGAAAGGAGTGGGGGAAAGTAGTGGGAAAAGTTGTATATAGCATGAATCTAGGACGTGGTTCAAAGAGGAAATGAAGGGGGAAAGTTGTATAGCATGAATCTAGGACGTGGTTCAAAGAGGAAAGGAATGGGGGAAAGTAGTGGGGAAAGTTGTATCGCATAAATCTAGGACGTGGTTCAAAGAGGAAAGGAAGGGGCGAAAGTACTAGTTCAAAAAGGAAAGGAAGGGACAAGGCTGTAGAGTTTGAGCAGGACTAGATTTGCTGCGCTCACATAGGGAAAGGTGTCTAAAGATAACAAAACTGGGACCAATACAAATATGCTCCTTGGTTGTTTGTTCTTTGTTGCAACAGACTGTGCATGACCATAGTGCATCGGTAGATGCACATGGTGCTGGTGCGTCCACTGTCCCGTGCAACTCATTAGCTGTTGTTAATCTAAGGCCCTGTTTGGTTAAAAACTCCCTAGTCCCTACCTGCTTGGTTCCAGGGACTAAACATGGACTAGAGGTTATTAAATGACATGCTAAAAGACCATGTTACCCCTAGTAATGAACTAATAGAGACAAGGTGCGATGCGTGGCAGGGGCAACTGTTGGAAAAAGTCCCAAAAAGACTCCCTCGGGGTCTTCTTTCTTTAGTCCCAAATGCCCACTTTTAGTCCCTAAAAGTCCCTCCTGTTTGGTTTAGATGGGACTGACACGGAGTTTTTTTAGTCCCTACACCAAAATGTCCCTGTAAACAAACACCCTCTAATAATGCCGCTGGAAAATTGATGCAATGCCATAGTTAAAAGCAAATTACATGTTTAACGAATTTTATTGTTAATATAATCTCTATGTTAATATTAATCAATTCCACCGTTTGAGAAATGCTACTGTCTTGCTTTCTTTCCCATTTAGATAATGTAGATGCTTCTTTTTGTTGGCTTCTGTGTCATCCACCGTTATTGACCACTAATTGTTTCCTTTGCATCTCTGTGTAAACAGGGTTATCTACTTCACCTCATTGCCATTGTGACCTTTTGTTGCATTGCACAAAACACTTTTGTTTTAAGAGTGTTTTGTGCAGTTCAACCAAAATGTCACACCGACAACGTTGCTTGATTGCTTGATCTTAGTGGAACTGCACAAGAGGAGATCTTACTTCCTATCCGTTAAGGCGAATTTGGCTCAGATCTTCTTCTTGTGAGTTGTTTAAATTCCGCATCATGAGAGGTCAGTACTAGCCTTCTTTCACATGATTCTGCAGTGTGCTTTCATATGTTGTGCTACTTGTACGATAATGTTGCTTGATTTTAGTGAATTGCACAAATGGAGACAAGACTTCTAATCTGTATGTGCACCGTAATATCCCATTGAGGTAAGATAAGGATATTTCACAACTGCTGGCCTATATTTTGCCACTTTCATCAGAAAATTAAGTTTAGTACTATACTTGTGCTCCCTAATTGACATGCCAAATCTTACATTGAAGGCGAAGCTTGTCTGTTATTGAACCAAGTGATGAAGGGGAAGAACAAGCGGAAGAAAAACAAAAATCAACTCCCGGTGTTGTAATGAAGCACTGGAACTGTGATGACACAAGTAATGATATAGTTTTGCATCTTAATTTATTTTCTATGGCTGGAACGAGCAATTGTTTTGCCACTGATTTTGATGCCACTCTTAATGTAATATGTAATTATCTCTACTTGTGCAAACAGGGATCTTCTTTGAAGATACCATATATTTTAGTGGAACTGCACAAGAAGATGTTGGAAACATTAAATTAATCGAGGAGTATATAGTAAGCATGGCCACCACCGTAGATAGCAACAGATGGTTCTGGAGAAGTGCTTCATCTGTATGCTCTACACAATAAGCCTCCTGACAAAGGTTGGTACTCGCCCACTGATTTCATCCATATGATTGAGCTTTGTCATCTCTATTGGTGTTGTGCTACTGTTTAGATACTGTCATGAAAAAGTGGTATTGTCCTTGAGAAGTGTTTCATCTGTGCTGTTTTAAATATTTCCTTTCCTTTTTTTCGAGCAAACAAGGATGCTAGCATTTAGTAGTCCTCTTGTCTTTGCACAACAGGATCATCTTCCTCTGAAGAAGAATATGGAGTACGTGAAGTGACTAGTTCCGATTATGCCAGGATGAAGAAGCCCTATCTATCTTCTCATCAGAAGGAGCAGTTGAAGGATGGTTACATTACTCCCCACAAGACCAAACTAACTTCAGCTCAGAAGGACTGACAAATCTCCATTTTTTTGCTGCGAGTACAATGTTGTTCTAGGATTCTTTTTGGTGAGTTCCATTTTTCTAAAAGTGTGCTCTACATGGACCATGTATGTGCCTGTTGAAACTGTCAATTCATAGTACAGTTTGCTTTATACTAATCACTTTTTTGTATTTGTGCAAACAGGGGTGCTCAGCTTGATTTCAATGGGAACTGCACAAAATGTTCATGAATACATCGAATCATTCATTTCCACCACAAGAAAGGAAGTGCCGATAAGTTCAAGGCGTTGCAACATATAAGGGCGAAATCATACAAGCTACGCGCGAATTTGGTTGATTTTGGTGGAACTGCACAAAAAGAACAGCTGGTTTATTTAGCACGAGGTGCCATGTCAATGTCCGAACTGATGGCAAACCCTGCCCATTCCACAATCGTAGGCATTTGATATTTTGGAATGGGACAACCTTGTCAAATTTTGCTCATTGATTTTAGCAAGACATGCGTTTGATATTTTCGAATGGGACGCCCTTTGCTGTCAGCAACGTCGATCAATTTTTTCTTTATTCTTTAGTTGTGAAGTAAATATTTCCTCTGACATGTCAGTCGCTGAGATGCATAATCATCGATTGTTTTGAATGTTCTCTATGAATTGCCAGGCCTGTGTGTTTGATTGCAATGTACAGAAACGCTAAAAAGCTGCTCAAACTCTTTGTACTCCTTCTGTTCCTTTTTACTTCGCACATTGTGAAAGTGCATACTTTTTTGTATAAGATTGGTCAAAGTAGAGATACTTTGACTGCAGACAAAACTTGTATGCAGACTAGAAAGGACCGGAGGGAGTACATGTGAAACTGCTGCAAACGAGGTGATCACCCTGGGAATAATGCTAGTACGTATTGTTTTGCGTGTTCATCCAACGCCAGTGATACAGGAATTCGAACTAATCGAAATAAATTCATTCATACACGGTCAGATTTCATATAAACATGCCGGATTTCATTACATTTCATACATTCTTCAACTGAAAAGGGGTGCGCTGGAGGTATAATTAATTAACCGAAGCTACCCACCTGTGTCCCGCTGAGCCGAACAGAAGCTTCAGTGACTTAACTGCAGGTGCAGTTGCGTAACTAACATGTGGCCTATTGGGCCCACGTGTCAGTTAGCCAACTGCACCAGCAGTTAAGTAGAAGCAGTGTTCTTCTCCAGCGCAGCTCTCCGACTCCACGTCGCCACCAAGAAGCTAACCGGCCGTCAATGGTCAACCCGCCTAGCTTGGCTTCAACCGGAGGGTAGCAGCGGTGGCCTTACTTGGACCTGAGCGGCGGCGACCTACCGTGTTCTACTCTTCCTTGTTTTCTGTGTGGCGCGGCCTCGTTGGCAGCGGGGCGGGGCCTCGGCGGAGCCGGCAATGTCCTCTGTCTCGTTGCCGGCGGGCGGCGCCTCAGCGGAGCGGTGGAAATCCTCCCCCACGTTGCCGCCAGGGTGGGGCCTCGACTGAGCCGGCGATGTCCTCTGCCTCGTTGTTGGCGGGGCGGGGCCTCAGGGAAGCCGGCGGTGTCCTCTGCCTCGTTGTTGGCGCCGCGGGGCCTCAGCGGAGCAGGGCCTCGTCGACGCCAGCGGAGCGGGGACTCGTCGGAGCCGGCATTGTCCTCTGCCTCGTCCTCGGTCTCGCCAAACAGCGCCTCGCCCGCTTCATCGCCCTCTTTGCTAGCCTCTTTGTAGGCGGCCGCAGCCTCCGCCACCCGCATGCGGTACCGCCAGTGCTCGAGGCGGCCCTTGCGGGCGCAGCGGTACGAGTCGAGCAGCGCCTCCTGCTCCCCCCGCTCCGCGGCGATTTGCTCCTCCGCCTGCAGGTGCTCCTGGAGGAGATGGTGGTTGTAGGCGGCGTCGGCCTGCGCCTCCCGGAACTGCTCCTCACGCATCTGCCTCACCCTGTCCATATATTGGGCACGGGCCTCGCCGATGGTCATGGTGCAATGCACCAGCGAGGATGGCGCGGAGGAGGGGGTTGGCGCCGGATCATCGACTACCATGTTCTCCATTGGGACGTCGTCGTCCTCCGGCTGCCTGCTGGCCAGCCGGTCGGCAGCAATGGCTGTCATCTCCTTGTGGTCCGTCGTCCGCCCGTCCCGAAGAGCGCTGGAGCGCGAGGAAGCCATGGTGGGCAATAGTGGTGTGGACAGGAGAAAGGGAACGGATGCGGATGACTGCGGCTATGGCCGGCGCAGCAGTTTATATAGCAATGGTGGGCGGGCGGAGGGACGGACGTGTGGCGCCGGAGTAGCCGCCTCGGCAATCGCGTATCGTTAATGTGGGCGGCAGATGGACGGACGGACGACACTTGTGTCGTTTGAAGGCGGAGCAATCGCCTGCACCGGGAAGCAGGGCGGGCGGCGCTGACTGTTTCGCGCGGAAAGCGCGCGCGGGCGAGGAGATGACTTTACTTGGAGAGGATGACAATGGGGACCCACCAGGTCCATAGCCTCACGTACGCAAGTGCCTCCTTATTATATATATATATAATTTATTTTGCTTCCTCCTGGTTTCCTGACATCACGGTCCCACACCATTGTCAACCTATGTAGTAGTCAATAAACGAGAGAATTGCACAAGAAGCGGCCGACAGCTGGGACCAAGCAGCTCGAGCAGTATTTGTGTTTTTGAGGTGTGAGCACTGCAGAGTTTTTTGATGTTTAGCCCAGATATTAATTTTTCTCCTCTGAATAACAACGAAAACATCGCTGCAGGTACTAACTGGGCGGGCTGTGGCCCGTCTAGCCCAGGCCAGATATCTAGCCCAGATATAAATTTTTGTCAAGCTGAAAATAGCTAGCCCAGCTATACTTTTTTTTAGGAATACCCAGGCAAGGTCAACTTGTTATTCTCCGCCCCGCTGGGCTGCAAATCTTTCCTAGGAGGGATGCATTAGGCTTAACAAGAAAATGGGCTTTAAGAAATAATAAATGGGATGTAATTATAAAAACTGGGCAGTAACTATAAAAAAATGCACCAAACACGTGATTACTTTATAAAATATTATTTTTGGATATTGAAAATTTTAATTTCATTAATTGTTGCGAGCGCAATGTTTCTTTGGATTTTTATGTAATATAAATTTATGTTGAAATTGTATTTAATCTGACTAGAAATTTCGGGATAAAAATATTTCGGATCCCATCAAAATGTGGGAAATTTATTGAATTCTGTTTTGAACGGTTGGTTGAAATGGGATGTACTTTTAACAAACTGTAAATGGGTTGTAGTAAATTCCATTAGAATTCAAAAATGGGCTACACATTCTTACAAATCTCAAATGGGCTATAAGTTCTCTGCCACACACTTCTGGCCTTATTAAGTTGACGCGTCCCCTAAAAAACAGAGTTGACGCGTATGCAAGGCTTTGTCAACTTATAGTCAACACACGGTTCTAGCAGCAGTGGCCGTTGGATGTCCATCCAACGGATGCCGTGCTTTTTTTTCAATCTCGGATATTCTAGCTTCACCCGCCCAAAAAATGATTCCTCCCCATGACATCTGGGGCGCACCGTTTCGGAAGCTGACCTGTGGGCCTACTAAGTTGACGTACCAAGGGCTTCGTCAACTTAGTCAATATAAACGATTCTAGCTGCAGTGACCGTACAATGTCCATCCAACGGTCCTCGTGCTTCTTCAACCTCTGGTCTTCTTGCTCCAGCTGCCCAAAGCAGCGCCGGTCGTGCCGCCTGCTCCTGCCTCCCGTGGCCGGTTGTGCTGCCGCGGAGGCCTCACCGCCCCCTACTACTCCCACCGCTGGCCAGGCCATCCCTCCACTCACCCACACCCCTGTTATTCTGCGGCGATGGCAGCGCAGCCGAACCAGTGAACCCTCGTACTCCTCTCCGCGTGTGCATCCACTGCCGCGTCTTCCCCGGCTCCGTGTCGTCCCCTTCCTAGGCCTCGCCGTCGTCCACCGCCCTGGTGCTCTCGGCGCGGCGTGGTCAACGTGGTCAAGGAACGACTTCCATCGGACATGGACTGCATGTGGAGAGGTTGACAGCTGGGTCCACGGCAGCCGCAAGGAAGTGCCTCCTTATTACGCGGAAAATAATTATTCCTCCACCTGACAGCGGGGACCCACCGAACGGGCCACCAGTATTTTGCAAAAGAAATCGTTTCCCCCTGACTGCTGGGACCCACCGAAGGGGCCACCGTATTTCGCAAAAAAAACGTTCCCTCCGCTGTCAGCTCGGACCCGCCGGAAGTGCCTCCTTATTACGCACAAAAAAATGAATACTCCCCCGGCTAGTTGGGACCCACCTTGGTGGGAGGCTGACTTGTGGGCCTACTAAGTTGACGGGGACGAAGGGCTTTGTCAACTTAGTCAATATGAACGATTCTAGCTCCAGTGACCGTACGATGTCCATCCAATGGCCGTAGTGCTTCTTCAACCTCTGGTCTTCTTGCTCCAGCCGCCCAAAGTAGCGTCGGTCGTGCCGCATGCTCCTCCCTCCCATGGCCGGCTGTGCTGCCGCAGAGGCCTCACCGCCCCTACTATTCCCACCGCTGGCCAGGCCCTGCGGCGACGGCAGCCTCACACCGCAGCCGAACCAGTGAACCCTCGTACTCCTCTCCGCGCGGGCTTCCACTGCCGCGTCTTCCCCGGCTCTGCGTCGTCCCCTTCCTAGGCCTCGCCGTCGTCCACCGCCGTGGTGCTCTCCGCGCGGCGTGGTCAACGTGGTCAAGGAACGACTTCCATTGGAAGAGTACTGTACATGGAGAGGCTGACAGCTGGGTCCACGGCCACGGCCCAGTTTTTTGTGATTTGCCAAGTAAGTCGCTTTGTCAGGCCTGTTGGGCTGCAAATCTTTCAAGACGAGGAGAGCTTTCATTCAGCTGGCCGAGAAAATGGCCCATCAGTAATGAGAAATGGGTTGTACATTTTTAAAACACATCAAACCGGCAATTAGTTTCAAATATCATTTTTTCATTTCAAGATTTTAAATTACATCAATTTTTATGCGTGGAGAATTTGTTGGATTTTATATTGATATACATTTATTTTTAAAATTAGTTTGAATGTGAGTCGAAATTTCGGGATTAAAAACAGTTCGGACCGCACCGAAATATGCAAAATTTCGGTTAATTTTTAAACCGTGGCCACAATATGGGCTGTAATGCTAACAAAAAGAATATGGGCTCCAAAAAAACCTCAAGAATTAGCAAATGGGCTGTAAATTATTAGAAATAATGGCAGATGGGTTGTATGCTGTTTTCCACAGATTTGAGGCTTTCCTAAAAAAAAGGTTGACGCACAAGCACTGACTGTTGGATGTCCATCCAACGGCCGTCGTGCTTCTTCAATCTCTGCTCTTCCTGCTCCAGCCTCTCAAACAAGCGCCGGCGGGACTGCCTGCTCCCTCCTCCCCGCGGCCGGCTGTGCTGCCGCGCAGGCCTCACTGCCCCACCGTACTCCCATCGCTGGCCTAGCCATCCCTCTACTCACCCACACCTGCTGTTATTCTCCGGCGACGGCAGATGAACCAGTAAACCCTCGTACAGTCGTACTCCCCTCCGCGTGGGAAACAACTGCCGAGTCTTCCCTGCCTCCGTGTCGTCCCCTTCCTAGGCCTCGCCGTCGTCCACCGCCGTTGTGCTCTCGGCGCGGCGTGGTCAATGTGGTCAACGACCGACTTCCATCGGAAGAGTACTGTGCGTGGAGACACTGACAGCTGGGTCCACGGCGGCAGCAAGGAAGTGCCTCCTTATTACGCGCAAAATAATTATTCCTCCACCTGACAGCGGGGACCCACCGGACGGGCCACCGTATTTCGCGAAAAAAACGTTTCCCCCTGACTGCTGGGACCCACCAGCTACACCTTCGCACGCAAGGAAGTGCGTCCGGGAAAAAAACAAAACGATTCACCCCCGTGACTGCTGGGACCCACCAGCTACATCTTCGCACGCAAGGAAGTGCCTGACAGTCAGGACCCACCTGGTCGAAGCGTACGTAGCATTGTCATTCTGGTCGCGAACGTGTATGTACATATATACTGGTGGATGTAGAGGCGCGCACATGTCGTAGTAGAGGCGCGTACGTGTTGTAGTAGAGGCGCGCACGTAGCATGTACACGTACGTACAGCGGCCAGGGTGCAAGAAAGAAAATACGGCCACATATGTGTACATACGGGCGGGGTCTCGGACGCCTACTCGCGCATACATACGGCCAGGGCTCATGTACATGGCTGGGTCAGAACGGAGAAACAGCGTCGTCGTCGTGTTCATGGGGAGGCAACGGAATGCATCGTGTTCATGGGGAGGCAACGGAATGCGTCGTGTTCATCGGGAGGCAACGGAATGCGTGGGAGCCAACCGGCTGGGTCGGAACGGAATGCGTGGTCGTGTTCATCGGGGGGGCTTGGACGGAACAGGCGATGGAAACGAGGCCTGGCGTACCGCACAACGGAGGAAACGGACCTCCTACGTTCGGAACGGGGTCCTGTTGATCGGGAGGGGTCTGGCGTATTGCAAAACGGAGGAAATGGACCTCCTACGGTCGAAACGGGGGTCCTGTTGATCGGGAAGGGTGTGGCATACCGCAAAACGGTCGAACGGGGGTCCTGTTGATCGGGAGGGGGTGTGGCGTACCGCAAAACGGACGAAACGGACCTCCTACGGTCAAAACGGGGGTCCTGTTCATCGGGAGGGGTGTGGCGTACCGCAAAACGGGACTCCACGGGATACTGTTCATCTCCACCGTCGACCTCCTCCAGCCTCCACGGGCTACCGTCGACCTCCTCCAGCCTCCACGGGCTCCTGTTCATCCAGCCTCCACCGCGCGCTACTCCACCGGCTACTGTTCAACCACCCCTCCACGGGCACCCCTCCACCGTCTACTGTTCATC
>NC_057805.1:319069296-319199403 GCF_018294505.1 Triticum aestivum
GGGGGCTTCCTGCTCTATGAGCATAGCTACATAACCCTCTTGATTGGCTTTTATGCCATGTTATAGGTCATTTGGGGGCTTCCTACTCTATGAGCATAGCTACATAACCCTCTTGATCGGCTTTTACGCCATGTTATAGGTCATTTGGGGGCTTCCTGCTCTATGAGCATAGCTTTATAACCCTCTTGATCGGCTTTCATGCCATAGGTCGCTTGGGGGCTTCCTACTCAATGAGTATAGCTTCATTACCCATTTTGACCGGCTTTTATGCCATGACTGAGTTAAACCTGTCTGTTTGCAACTGTATACTCCGACAAGTGACCCGTCGTACTTTTGATAGTCAATCTTTTACATAAGACCCTGAACTCATCAAAGTTTAAACGACGGCTTATGTCACGTGAGGGCCAGCTTACAGTGAGCTAGGATAAACTCACCCGTCTGCTGTAGTCTCTCCGCTATGTGGCCCGTTCATACTCTTAACAGTCAATCTTTTTTATAAGACCCTGAACTAGTTAAGGTCTAAGCGACGGATTTATGTCATGTGAGAGCCGGCTTACGGGATAAAAGGCTTTTCATGCCAAGCTTCTTTGAAGCAAAAAAATTGAGTTTTTTCAAAAAAACCAATCTATTTTGGTCGTGCCTTGCAAGCCGGCTTAATAAATATTTGATTTATGCATACTATATATTTTTGTTTTATAGAAAACTTTTTTACAGGTGAGAAGCTGCCGGATCATACTGATCCGGGTTATATTGCTCCATATTGAGTTTATTGCGGTTATATGTCGTCAAAGTGATCTTTTCACAGACTGGAGATGATTATAAGCCACCCTTGGTTGTTGAGTTATCTAACTCGCACTTGATTATGATTGTATGCCGCCAGTTGAAGGATAACGACTCTTTAACGAATTATATAAGCCGCCAAAGTCTTTTGGCAATATTGCAAGCAAAGATGTGTATGATAAGATCACAGAAGATTCAAGTTGTGGGAGCATAAGTTGATAAGAACATGCACGAAGGCATGACAGAGTAGATAATTGTTTTTCAACTACCCATTACAAGGCTACAGCCGAGCCTGCGAGTTTTTCGCTTAAGTGTTTGTCACCCCCTCTAAGCCGGCCTCTGTGCCATCTAGGTTAGCACTAGACGGGTATGCGTCTTCATGGCGCCTTGAGCTTGAAGCCCCCAAATCATCCTATGCCGACTCTTTATTGATAACCATCTGGAGATTCACCGATGTCCAGTCGATGCCGGTTAAAGCTTCAAATGTTGCTTCATCATTAATTGTAACAGAAGGATCGAGATCAGGAGTGAAGATATGCTTAAGCCTTGGCGGAGTAAGGTCTACAACATCATGGGATGGCGGCTTAATCTTAGCACTTTTGCTATCATAAGCTGGCTGGTACTTGCTCATATCCAGCTCATGTGTAAGCTTACACGCCAAAGGCCGCATCTCTCTGACACATCTATTGAAGTCCTCCTCTTCGAAGATCGACCCGTTATCTTTGAACTCTGGACACCCAGTGGCCATTTCTTCTGGGTCAAGCTCTGATTGCCAAGCTTTGGCCCAGCTTGGAGCAACAATGGCTCCTGCGCGGGTGGCTGAAAATTTAAGTTCCTCAATTTGAGCCGGCACTATGGAAAGTTGATCCAGCACAGTCTTGATATGAGTTGGAGGTTTTTTGCCATTTGATAGGGCCACAAGGTTGCGCAGAGTTCCAGTGTATAATTGCTTAGTCAGTAAATAAGCCGCCTTCAGCTTTAACAACATGTTTTGGCCAAGACTAGCACTTGTGGGGCCTGTTAAGATTTTTGCACAAGAGTCGATAGGCGGTTTAAAAACATATATATTATGAGTCGCCAAGAGAGTTAAAGAATTTGACAACAGAAGATGAGTTGCATATTACACTTACCAAAGATGGCGGATGTCATGTTGGAGATATGTTGCCTTAAGCCGGATAGCTCTTCAGTCACCGGTTTCAGTTGAGCCTCGGCATCTTCTGCTCTCTTTAGAAGATTAGCGTTTTTAGTTTCCAAGGCGGGTCTTTCTTCATCAAATTTGGCCTTGATTTCTCAATATCTTCTAATGATGATTTCAGCCTCAATTCAGCTTTGGCGCACTCATTTTGTTGCGTCTCCAGATTTTTCTTCAAATAGGCGATGTTTGATTCGCCCACACTCAACGCTTCCTGCAAAGGGTGGCACACATTGTTAAGATAGTTAAGTTCATCGTTAACAATGATACTCAAGTCCCAAGCACATTGCAAGAAATACACTTGGCACTTGCGGGCTAATGTAGGTCATTTCACTTTATAAGACCCGGCTCATCTTATTCAGATAAGCCAGCCCTTGGGGGACTACAGATTTGGTTCTCACAAGTTATTATAAAAACACGGCTCATCTTATTAAGATAATCTGGCCCTTGGGGGCTACAGATTTGGTTTTTAAGCAATGGTTGAAAGACTCGGCTCAACTTATCAAGATAAGACGGCCCTTGGAGGATACCTATTTGGTTCTTAACAATGATTTAAAGACCCAACTCATCTTATCAAGATAAGCCGGCCCTTGGGGGCTACATATTGGAAATTTTTGCAAAGTCTAAAGCATACTCACTATCATTCCTATACTTAAGACTTGGGGGCTAGTATGGATATATATATATATGTGTGTGTGTGTGTGTGTGTGTGTGTGTGTGCAAGGCTAAAAGAGGAGTTGGATATCTTCATACCTCGTATTTTTGCTTCATCAACTGGACTAACCCAGCCTCCATGTCCCGACTTGTGTGAAGGCGGCTTAAATAGCCCATGCACACCTCACTTGCATTGAATGAGGAGTAGCTCTCCAGATCCAATTTCGTCTTGCCCTTCTCCATTGAGGGTATGTCTTCCTTACTGAAGTGCTTGGTTAGCACTCTGGAGACCTCGGGCGCTTTAAAGGCTGACCCGGTAACAGTAATATCGTCAAGATCAGCAGCAGTAGGGCTCTTGTCGGTTGACTTGGCAGGAGTGGGCGGCTTAGGACTTGGCGGGTCATGACTGGCGGTCGGGTTAATCTCAGTGTCCATTGGCTCAAAGACTGCAGTGTCAGTTTGCGGTGGCGGATCATTAACAGGTTCTTCGGGGTCTTGGATGGGGGCCTCAGGGATTTCCGTTGTTTGCTTTTCCGGCTCAGAAACTTCGGGGCTTTGGAAGAATCGCCCACCATATGCTTCTTGCCAGTCTTGGCCTTGGCCCTATGACAAAAAATAGCAAAGCTTATAAGTATATCACCACAAGTACTTTATCAACAAATGAAAGTACTTACCCCTGGGCAACAATGAAGGCAGGCATCTGGGTTCCACTTGAGTCACCAGATGATGGTGGCGTTCCCTAATAGTTTGAATCAGAAGGAGTAAGAGGCTGACGCATGAGACATGCCTTTGGAAGAGATAGAGTCAGACTATGAGGCACCTCATTACGATCTTGTGAGGAGCTGGCGTGTTGGGTAAGCCAGACACAAGATCTTCACCGCCGCCACTCCGGGTCATACTGTAGGATCGAAAGTATGTCTAGAGGGGGGTGATTAGACTACTTGACCAAATAAAAATCTAGCCTTTTCCCAATTTTAAGTCTTGGCAGATTTTAGCAACTTAGCACAAGTCAAGCAATCAACCTACACATGCAATTCTAAGAGTATAGCAGCGGAATGTAAATCATTGCATATGAAGGTAAAGGGGAGGAGTTTGGAGGGAGAAAATGCAATGTAGACACAGAGATTTTTAGCATGGTTCCGATAGGTGATGCTATCGTACATCCACGTTGATGGAGACTTCAACCCACGAAGGGTAACGGCTGCGCGAGTCCACGGAGGGCTCCACCCACGAAGGGTCCAAGAAGAAGCAACCTTGTCTATCCCACCATGGCCATCACCCACGAAGGACTTGCCACACTAGGGTAGATCTTCACGAAGTAGGCGATCTCCTTGCCCTACAAACTCCTTGGTTCAACTCCAACTCTTTACGGAGGCTCCCAAGTGACATCTAACCAATCTAGGAGACACCACTCTCCAAAAGGTAATAGATGGTGTGTTGATGATGAACTCCTTGCTCTTGTGCTTCAAATGATAGTCTCCCCAACACTCAACTCTTTCTCACATATTTTGATATGGTCGAAAGATCATTTGAGTGGAAAGCAACTTGGGGAAGGCTAGAGATCAAGATTCTTGTGGTAGGATTGGAATGTCTTGGTCTCAACACATGAGTAGGTGGTTCTCTCTCAGAAAATGAATGCTAGAAGTGTAGGAACTTTCTGATAACACTCTCCATGAATGGAGGAAGGGTGGAGGGGTATATATAGCCTCCACACAAAATCTAACCATTACACACAATTTACCAAACTCGGTGGGACCAAATAGTGAAACTCAGTCAGACCGATTCAGTTCAACATGTGAACGTTGGGCTTTTCGGTGGGACCGCCATGATCAACTCGGTGGGACCGATGTGCTAGGGTTAGGGCATAACTTGATCTCGGTGAGACCGATCACATGAACTCGGTGAGACCGATTTCAGTAACAGGCAAACAGAGAGTTGGCCAGGAAAACTCGGTGGGACCGATCGCTCATTTCGGTGGGACCAAAACATTACGAAAAGGAAACAAAGAGTTTGCATTGCGAACTTGGTGGGACCGATCGCTCATTTCGGTTAGACTGAAACGTTACGAAGGGAAACAAAGAGTTTGCAATCCCATCTGGGTGAGACCGAGATCCCTATCGGTGAGATCGAACTGATTAGGGTGTCTGGCTATGGCTATGTCAAATGAACTCTGTGGCGCCGGATACATCAAATCGGTGGGGCCGAGTTTAACTTTAGGTTTAGGACATATGTGGAATTGATAAGGTGGTTGAGGGCTTTTGGAGCATATCACTAAGCATTTTGAGCAAGCAAGCCATTAAGCAACATCTCATCCCCTTTTAATAGTATTGGCTTTTCCTATGGACTCAATGTGATCTTGGATCACTAAAAGGAAAATGTAGAGTCTTGAGACTTTTGCCAATATATGTCCTTAGCATTTTGAGGGGTCCACATCTCTAGTCCATGCCATGCCAATCATTGAACTTTCTGAAATGATCATCTTGAAAGAGTATTAGTTCAATGAGCTATATGTTGTTGAGAATTACCAAACCCACCCAGGGATTAGTTGCACTTTCAATCTCCCTCTTTTTGGTAATTGATGACAACATATATATCAAAGCTTCGACAAATGATAATAAGAATGAAATACATCGCCGCTTTGAGAAGTATGTGATAAGCAAGAGCCCCCCCTAAATTTGTGCATTATTTAAAATTTGCTTTTGAATGCAAATGCACAGTTGATTAGGATCATGGGTTACTCTTCCATGTCTCATACATCCTTGTGGAGCGCTCAAAATGATAGAATATGATATACACTCATCACCAAGACAAAGTGAATGATCATACATGAGAGGTAGATAATATCATCATCCAAGCACAAACATTAAAGTATGATATGATCAAACACATGACCATACAAGTATCTCACACACATGACCATAGAGTATCATCCAAGCAAGCAAACAAATAGATAGCAAATAAGTAGCAGCAAAAGAGGCAAAAACAAGTAAAGCTCTCTCTCTCTCTCTCGAAGCCTATGATCTATACACTTTCTCCCCCTTTGGCAACAAGTTACCAAAAAACTTGAAAATGCATAGTGCTATGCGGCTCTCTAAGCTTGATCTTCAGGAGGTGGCGTGGAGAGGAGTCCTGCAACAAATGCATCTGAAGAGGTTGTAGGAGCTGGTGGAGTGGCAACTGGAGGGGCAACTGAAGTTGTGGCTGCAGGAGCTGAAGTTGTGGCTCTAGTGTCTGACACTGGCACTGCCGCAGGCCTCTGTCTTCTGGGCACCCTTTGATAGGCATCAGTGGTGGTCTTGTCACTCCTATCCTCAATCTCTTCTTGGAACTTCTCCACAGAAGTCTGAATCACTGTCACCTTGACATCCAAGTCATGAAGTTTTGTCTCAAAAATTCTCTCAAGACTCTCTTGATTATGAGTGAGGGTGGCCAATCCTTTCTCAATCCTCAAAGTAGCTTGAATAAGATAGCCAAGTTGGTCTTGTTTTTACTTGAGAAAAACTTGAGATGCCTCTTCAACACTTGGCATCTTGGATGCCTTCTCTGCTTTTGCTTATGCTCTCTTCTCTTGAGCCTCTACTGAAGTAGGTTCTGTAGCATCCATGACAACTGTGTTGTCCTCAAAATTAGGCCTCAAGGGAAGGTGCTCTTTGTCCAACAGGTATATGCCTTTGCTCATCTTGGAGCTGATGAGCATCTGAATGTGTGGAGCATACCCACATGATATCTTCTGATCAGCAGCAGTCCTCTTGATTGTCTCTACAATCAGTGTCATCACTTTGAACTTTTCTAGCACATCAAATATATGCAGCAAATTGATGGAATGTCCTCTTATCATCCTGTCATCTCCAGACTGGGAAAACAATGTGTGCCTGAGGATAATATTGATTGTGGGCAGTCCTGAAAGAAGATAATAGACAGAGCCAAACTTGTGATGTTCCAAGGTTGCATCTGGAATCTCTTTGTACATATGTGCCATGTAGTTGTGTCCTTTCCTTGGCTTGGCATACACATCAGTATCATCCTCATGCTCGTCAGGGGCATTGATTAGCTTGGCCCACTCAGCAATAGTAGACTGGTACCTAGTACCCTCAGTCATCCAGGCAATTCTTCCATCTGCGTAGAAGTGAGCTGTGGAGTAAAACTACATGATAAGCTCATCATTCCACTTGGTCAATTTCTGACCCACAAAGGCATCAACTCCATTCATTCTGAAGCTCTCATGAACTCCAGGAAAGTGATCTTAATTTTTATCAATGTATTCCCAATCAACCCATTTCATGTCACTGACTATGGGCTTCTTATCCAGGAGCACAGTCTCATAGAAGTCCTACTGTTCCTTAGTGTGAAACATGTAGTCTACAGTAGTTCTTCTTGTTGCAGCATAGGGATCTAACTGTCTCCACAATCTGAGACCCGCATCCTTCCTTATCTTCATGTTTTCAGCCACTGGATGTGTATCATCATGATCTGGGATCTTGGGCTTCAATTTCCTGAGCACTTGGGCTTCCTCTTCTTCTTCTATTTTAGGCACTGGGGCCTTGTTCTTTTCTGCATCAGGTATGTTTCTGGTGCTTCTCTTTGGTGCAGTCTTAGAGGCTTGAGCAGTAGCTTTGGGGCAGTCTTGGGCTTTGATGGAGCAGCCCTAGACTTGATGGCATCCCCCATCAACTTCTGAGCTTTGGGTGCTGGTGCAGCATCCTCTTCTTCATCTTCTTCCTCATCAGAAGAGTGCTTCTCAAATTCAACCATGGGATCAATTCGCTTGCACCATCTCCCTCTCTTCCTTTCCTTCTTTTTCTTGCCCTCACCAGCAGCCTCTCCAACTGTTGATTTGGAGACTTCAAGAGTTGAGGCTCTGGCCTTAGACAAGGGCACTCTCTTGGCAGGAGCCTTCTTGTTCAAACTAGGCTTAGTTGAAGTTGTTGTGCCAAATTCTTTCTTGACAACTTTCTTCTTTGAGCTGACCTCTTCCTCAACAGCAACATAATCTTCATCCTCAGAATCTGAGTTTATCTTCTTCCTTGTCCTTGTTGCTGCCTTGGGCAAGTTGCTTGGGGTGCTTCTGCTACCCTCATCATAGCTGCCAGAGGGACTAGTGCCATCACTCACGTTAACTTGCTCCTCAGACTTGTTCTGGCTGTCACTTTGGTCTGGCATAGCTGACACTGCAAACTGAAAGTTGACCCTGTGAATAGATGTAGTTGAGATAGATTGGATGAGCATCACAAAGTGCAGAAATTTTGCAAAACAATTGAGTCAAAAACTTAGTTTTAGTTTTCTACAGAAAGCATTTCGGAGCTACCGATTTGTTAAACTCGGTGACACCGAAGCAACATTGGAGTCTAAACTAGTGGAATCGGTCAGACCGAGACACAGTTCGGTGACTCCGAGATTGCTAGGGTTTCACTGAGAGTTGAACTCAGTCGCACCGATTCGTATGTTTCGGTCAGACCGAAAATGACAAGTGCAATGGCCTAGGCCAAATCGGTGAGACCGATTTCTACAACTCGGTCGGTCCGAGATGAGTTCGGCGGAATCCTAACCCTAAATTTTCGAATCAAAACTAATCTAAAGGAAGTTTTTGCTGGATCGAGTAATCTCATACGTGGTAAGAATCATGGCATTGACCTAAGTGCAGGAATCAGAGGTAAGGATTGCACATATGGTTCGAGTTCATACCCTAACTCGGCGTTGAACTCGCTACGGCGGCAACGGCGGTGAAGATTCCCATTGATGGCGGCGGAGACCAACGGTAGGAGGTCGCTGGCAATGAGGAGACGATCCGGAGACTCGAGTCGGCAGAGCAGGATACGCACGGGCGAAGGGTTTCGGAGGAATTTCCAAATTTTGACCCGTGGGTATATATATCCTGACCCTGTCAGTGTGACCGAGTGGAACGACTCGGTGGCACCGAGATGCAGAATCGCAAGCGGTTACTGCAACTCGGTGGCACCGAGATGCAGAATCGCAAGCGGTTACTGCAACTCGGTGTGATCGAACTATTCAAATCGGTTGCACCGAGATTGAAAACCTAGATCAACTCAATGAACTCGGTATGACCGAAAGGAATGAATCGGTCAGACGAAATACACCGAGAGGTTTTGGAAGTTTAAGTCTATGACGAATCGGTGGCTCCGAGTGCTCCTCACCCAGAGGGTTCGACTCTGACTTGATCAAACTTTGTGATGTAGCATGAATAGAGTTTGAGACGAGAAAAGCATAGATAGCTAGAGGAAGTTCTTAGGCATTCTTGTCCATCCATTTGGAAAAAGAAAAAGAACCAAACAATTAAAGCAACAAATGGATGTCCTCGAATGAGAAAAATATGCAATCAACATGCTCACGCAATAAGATGGCAAATGAAATATGTGGCAAAGCATGCACAGACATTCTAGCATCTATCAAGCAATTGGCGATGACTAGGTCATCTATATATGAGTATATTGACTGAGGAGTCAAATGAGAACATTTGATCGTAGGTCATAGTCATCGTTTAAGCACAAGTGGGGTTACCACTTTTACATAAAGCATTGTTGTGTTCACACCATTAGAGTTGCTTTAGCTCAATTCTTAGAGTAAAGCTCCCCCTAGATGTGATATCCCCCTTAAGAGGGATGAACTAACCTTGGGTTTTGTCGATGATGACTTCATGTAGATGTTGAAGATGTGGATGCTCAATGTTGATGCATCATTTGGAGCAATCCATTGGAGTGAGTTGCACTTTCAATACCTACATGGGTTAGTCCCACAAGGAACAAACAAGGATATCCATAGACATAGAGTGAAGTACACACAAGATGATGTCCATGAAAGCATTAGATTACCTTGTCCCTTGTCTTACCAACAAGAGGGTTTGTGAATCCTTGAACTAGTGCAAGATGTGAAGTTGATTGCACTTGTCATTGCCAAAATAAATGTGAGTGAAGTTTGTTGGCGGAGTCACCCTCAAGAACTCTCTAGTTCTTCTTCTTCGGGATCCACATCAACTTGATGGGAATCCTTGGAGTTGTAGTCGTACTTGATGAAGTAGAACTTGATGCAGTCTTGGGAACCCACTTGACCAAGACCTTAGGAGCTTCTTCAAATGTATCAATCTCCTCTTGAAGCTTGTCCTTGCCTTTTTGCTTGTGGTCTTGTGGTGGAAGATCATCTTGAGCTTGTGTCCCCTTAAAAGAAGTAGGATCATAGTTCTCTTGTTAAGGAACAAACTTCGTCTTGGGGTATTGATCTTCTTCCTGCTCAACTCCATTGGCATTGAACTTTCATTCAAAACCAACACCTTGATTCTTCTGGTGCCTTCCTTGCTTGCGTACAATTTCCTCAAATTGCTTACTTCCAAGGCTCTTGTAAACACCTTTCTCTATAATTCCCTTCAATAAGTTATTTTCTTGCTCAAGTGTAACTTGGCTAAGAGAATCGTTAGTGGAATCAAGAGAACTACTAGAAGCAACAATATTGGATTTAGCATGATTATTGTTACTACTAGATGAAGAATCGTTCTTACTCTTGATGCTAGATTTTACTTGTGGCATGTAAGTAGACAAGAGTGAATGCTTGGCAATGTAAGAAGAACTTTTCTTACGAAGATCATCATTGATTGCTTTTAAGAACTGAAAGTGCGTTATATCGACTAGAGGGGGGGTGAATAGGTGATTTTTATGAATTCTTCACTGAGGAATTTGCGGGTGAGGAAATTCCTTAGCGAAGAACTACTTGCAGCGGAATAAGTACTCAAGAGTAAGCATAGCAGAACATAGGCGTGGTTATCATGATGAAATGAACACAAACACAGAGTACAGAAAGCGTAAACACAGGATAGCACAGGATGAAGACAAACAGACTGAAGAAATTGAACTGAGGAAATTGAGAAAGTCTTCTGTCAAAGTCTTCAAACACAGATATGACAAGCACACAACATTGTAATGAGGAAATGAAAGAGTTGAGGAAATAGAACCAGTAGGCTTGGTGAAGACAATGATTTGGTAGACCAGTTCCAACTGCTGTCTCAGTTGTACATCTGGTTGGAGCGGCTAGGTATTTAAACCTGAGGACACATAGTCCCGGACACACGGTCCTCACCGTATTCTCCTTGAGCTAAGGTCACACAGACCTCGCCCAATCATTCGTGGTAAGTCTTAAGGTCACTTCCGAACCTTCACAAACTCGGTCACTCGGCGATCCACAATTCCTCTTGGATGCTCTAGACCATGACGCCTAACCGTCTGGAAGAAGCACAGTCTTCAAAGGTAACAAGCGTCGGATCCAGGCAGGATCAATCTCTTCAGTGGTGCTCAATCACTTTGGGTTTGTAGGTGTTTGGGTTTGGGTTTTCCTCACTCGATGATTTTCGCTCAAAGTCCTCGGAGGATGGGATGCTCTCAAATGACAAATGTCAGTTTCTCTCGGAGCAGCCAACCAGCTAGTGGTTGTAGGGGGTGGCTATTTATAGCCTAGGGAGCAGCCCAACGTGATAAGACATAAATGCCCTTCAATGATATGACCGTTAGGTGGGTAGATATTTTGGGACAGCTGGCGCATAGCACAGCAACGGTCGGAAATTTGAGTATCAAATTCCTCAGGGCTATCATGTTCCTCACTGTGTAGGCAATCCGCACTGGCGAATTCCTAACTCCTCAGTCAGAACAAATTCCTCAGAGACCAGAAGAACTTCGTCTCTGTCACTGAAGAATATGACTGAACTGTATGAGATTTCCAATGGCTTCACTCGAAGGGATTGGTAGGTGTAGGATTTTGAGTTGAGCATCACATGGAAATTTTTCCTTAGTATTTCCTCGACCCCCTTTAACAGTACGGTGTTTCCTATGACTCAAGAAAGAGAAAATGAAACTACGAAAACAAAAGTCTTCACGCTTCATGTTCCTCAAATGAATACCAAGTCTTCAAGGTCACACCAATTTCTTCACTTTCAAAGTCTTCAGAAAGTCTTCAGAAATCCAAAGTCTTCAGTCGAAGAACTTCATTTTTAGGGGTCGACTTTCTCTGTAAATATCAAACTCCTCATAGACTTATAGACCTGTGTACACTCATAAACACATTAGTCCCTTAACCTATAAGTCTTCAATACACCAAAATCACTAAGGGGCACTAGATGCACTTACAATCTCCCCCTTTTTGGTGATTGATGACAATATAGGTTAAGTTTTCAACGGGGATAAACATATGAAGTGTAAATACTGATATTGAGGAATTTGATTGCAAGATATGGAAGAACTCCCCCTGAAGATGTGCATAGTGAGGAATTTTCTTTTGAAGCAATGCACACTTGAAGAGTATAATCATGGAGATCTCCCCCTATATCTTGTAATTCATACACGCATTTGACATAATGTATGAAGAATTTGAAATGCATGATGAAATATGGTGACTGATGTAATTCAGCATGCGTGCAATAACATTAACGAGGAATAAGCATGCAGAAGAAACAGCAAAAGTATCAGGCCACCATAGAGTTTTAAGTTTACAACTCGATCGAACAAAGTCATCAGAAGAACGAGAGTTGTAACTTAGAAAAAAACGCCCATAAAAGATAGACCCGCTTGAAGACTAACTCAAATTTCTCCCCCTTTGTCATCGAATGACCAAAAGATTCGAAAATGAGGACTAACGCCCCTGAAGAATATCAAGTTGATGAAGGAGCGCCAGCGTTGTTGGGGTCGTTTGTTGATGTAGGGCCTGCCGCAGTGTCGTCCAAGTCTTCATGCTCATCAGTTTCGCGCGATGAAGAGTAGGAGTTGGCCACCAAGGAAGGAACCTTGACCTTCTTGTATTTCTTCGGTGGAGGTGCAGACCAGTCAAAATCTTCCTCGAGACCCATTTTCTTCAGATCTTCTACGCTATAAATGTGAGACAGAAGAGCCCAGGTGCGACCGAAGACTTCATGGAGGTAGTAATGGTTTTTATTCACTGCATTATGTGTAGCAGTCATGTTGTGAAGAATTGAACCAAACTGACGCTTAACCCATTTATGGTTTCGATCCACCTTCTGGTGAAGCTTAGCAGAAGCTCACGGTTAGTCATTACACGAGGAGCTGTGCCTTGAGGATTTGGCTTTGTTGCGTTGGCGGCAGACTCATGGGTGGCATAGTCATCATTGGTGGAGTAGGATGCAGCCTTGCGAAATTGACCATCCAATGGATGAATGCCTTCATCAATAACAGCAGTAGCCTTGCCCTTTTCATCAGCTGAGGAAAATGTCCATTTGAGGACTTCAATCGGGGGTAAGTAGTTGCAATGGTTTAGTGTATCAGCTTTGTAGTTGAGTGAAGACCTTGTTCTGATGAATCTCATAATCCACGGAGCATAAGGTTTCAACTCAAACGGTGACATTGCGACATTGGCCAGAGTCCTCATGAAGAAATCATGGAAGTTGACGAGAACGCCATGAATGATACTGAAAAGCAGATTCTTCATGATGCCAACGACTTCTTCATTCGAGTTGTGGCCCTTGATAGGACTCAATGTCTTCGTCAGAATGCAATAGACAGTCCGAGGCACATATAACAATTCCTTCACAAGGAATTTTGTTCTTGGGGACTGACCTGACTTCAATGGCTTCGTCAGCACTTGCATATAGTGATCTGTAAGCTCAGGTTCATTGTAGACGCAACGAGCAGCTTCAAGGGGAGGACTGAGAGGCAAAGCATGAAGCAATTCAGTAGTTGGTGCCTTGTAGTGAGTATTTTCAGACATCCAGTCCAGCACCCATGAATTCACATCTTCAGAGTCTCCGGTGATGTGCAGAGTTGCATAGAATTGAAGAATGAGCTCTTCATATTTAACAGCCCAGCGTCGTGAAGAACACTGAGGACTGGCACGAAGCACGGCAGAGATTCCATATCCACGTGAGGAATGTGCTCATGATCGAAGACTTTGTCTTTGTTGAACAGCACTAAGGAACAAAAATTTGCCTGGCTGGCAGTCCAGAAACGCCTCTTCCTAATGCGAGCAGAGTCATAGGGGTTGTAATCAGTGAAGAATATGTGCTCGCCGAAGAAATCATTAGCCTTGAATTTTTGCTTCCTTGAGAATGGATCCTTTGGTTTGGGCAGAGGAGTGTCAGTCGGTTGCATTACAACCTCAGGAATCGCAATCTCAGGTTCTTCAGGCTGAGGAATTTCTGGTTCCTCTTCAGTGGCAGCCTGGGTCTTCAATTCTTCATTTACATTTTCTTCAGCACTAGTGGCTGGGATTCTTAATGACAGACGGTGTGCATGAGCTTCATCAGATCCCATTTGAACTGTAGTTGCTGGGGACTGAGTAATTTGTTGCAATGGTGTGAAGAGTGGAGAGTTGGGGTGCTGACTTTCCCAAAAGTCATCATTCAGCACATGTGTGGTATAGCCAATGTCCACATCTTCATCTTCAATATCTTCAACGCCGGCCTCTTCAGCAGTAAACTGAGGCATAGGCGAGGAAACAGCTGGATTTGAAGGGATTTCATCCACTTCAATTTCTTCATCCATCTGCTCTGACGAAGCAGCAGAAGGATTTTCTTCATCAGATCCGCTAGGGATCACATATTCTTCATCAAAAGGAACAAGGTCCTTTGATGGCATGGTTGAGATCGGAACAGCATCAATGGGGTTTGCAACTGAGCTGGTCAATTTCTTCATCTTCTTCGGAGCTGAAGAATCTGAAGAAGCTGATGCTTTCCTTTTCTTCACTGTTGCACGCTCTGCAGCCTTGGTCTTCTTCACATCTGATGCAGATGGAAGAATTGGAGTTGGGGTAGGCGCATGAGGAGCAGAGGAATGTGGTTGATTTTCTTCAGGCACAACTGATGCAGTTGCCCTGACCTCTTCATTTTCTTCAGGCGCATCACTAGTGGATGCCCTGGCTATTTCATCAGCGGCTGGAATGCAGTCATCAGCCCTGGAACTCACATTTTCTTCAGCAGCCTGAATGTCATCAGCGGTGCTGGCATGTTCTTCAGTTGGCTGAGCAGATGCTTCAGTCTGAGGAATTTCTTGTTGCGATGGGGCTGCAACATTGGAGGTGAACTTCTTAGTCAGTTTAACAAACCTGACCTTGGCTCCTTGCCAATCAACATAGTAAGCATTGAAATCATCGCTGAGGACTTTGATTTCAGACTGGATCTTCACAAGATCATCAGTTGTCATAGAGACAACGTTGTCCTTCAGGAATTTCTCCTTCCTGTACTGCGCTTTCTTGATCTGCCTGGCCTTCTCAAATTTCCATTTCTCTTCTTGGATGAAGGCAGTCAGCATATGATTTTGGCCAGGAGTCAGCTTGAAGTCAGGCATAGGAGTGTTTGGGTCCTTGTGCCAGAGATCAATGTAATCGAGGATCAACTTTGGATCCAAAAGCAGAGGCACATTTGTGCCCTTGGCTCTAGCGGCCCTGACTTGCCTATCTTTGATGATTTCAACAAGTTCTTCATCATCAGCTTCGTCTTCTTCAGACGGCACTTGGAAGGCGACCTGATTCTTGTGAGGACTTGGGCGAGAACCTCGTCCAGCAGTGGTCTTTGTCTTGAGCAGAGAGGGTCCTGTTGAAGAACTTGGAGCAGCTGAGGAACTAGTTAAAGCTCCTGAGGCAATAGAGATGCCTGTAGTCCTTTGGCACGTGGCAAGATGCACAGGTGCTGAGGATTTGGTCGGAGCAGCTGAGGACTTATGCGGAGGAGCTGAGGATTTTGGAGGAGCAGGAGCAGCGTGAGGAATTGGCCGTGAGGGCTTTGAGGATTCTGGCCGTGAGGGCATTGCTGAGGAACTTGGCCTTGAGGGCATTGAAGGTGAAGCACTTGGCTTACGCGCAGGCTTCTTTGCCATGGATTTCTTCGGCTTGACAGAGGCCTCAGCGGCAGCAGCAGCAGAGTCTTCATTGAATTTCCTCACTGCTTCTCTGGCTTGTCTAGCCAGCTTGGCCTGGTGCTTGGCCCATTCATCAGGATAATCCTCACCACGCTTGAGGCTAGTGGGATCAGCTTCTTGGCCAGGTGCCAACGGAGGTCTTGGGCATGGAGGATTGAGTGTGAATTTCTTCATGTACTTGGCAGTCACATACATGTACTCCCTCCACTCTCTTGCCCATCTCCTCTCTATCTTTTGAATGCGCACCTTGCGCTGATTTTTATCTTCCTTAGTGGGTGTGCAGTACCCAGCATAGATGTCCTCAGGGATTTCAAATGCAGTGTTGACCTCAGGCCTCTTTCCTCCTTTCTGTGGCTTCTTTCCATCAGCCATTTTCTTCAGATGAGGAATTTGAACAATTGAATTCTCTGAAGAAGTATGCAACTTTTCTTCGAGGAACGCTGCAAATGAGTTAAGTTGATGAGAACCTAGAGATTCAGCAGCGGACATGAGTACCTGTGAACAGAGTATAGTTGCAAGGAATTTGGAGAGGTCATATGCGTTCTCAGAAGGTTTTGTAAAAAGAACAAGTTTGAGGAATTTGACCAGACGAGTCTTGAAGAATTTCACTAAGCGTTCTTAGTCTTAGGTTCCAGAGTTGTACAGATCAGAAACCCACACAATTGAGGAATCTTGAAGAAAAATTATTGCTTAGAGGAACGAATCAAGAACAGATGACATGTGAGGTGTTTAGTGTGTGAAGAATTTGAAGAATAAACACCTTTGAAGATTTTGTAGAAATCATTTGAATCAAAGAGGGCAATAAAAGTAACTTTTAATTACCCTGGACGAAGAACACGACGAACTGTGAGGTAGAGATGAGAAGTTCGTCTGTGCAGATCTTCCACGACCTAACTCGGCGGAGGAAGACGGCTACGGCGGCGGCGGAGTGAAGATTTCCGCAGCCGGCGCGAGTACCGCGGCGACGAGGTCGAGGCAGTGAAGCTCTTCCTCACCGGCGACGATGAAGTAGCGGCGGCGCTAGGGTTTGAGAAGATCGAGCTGGAGAGAGGTCGAGCGGAGTAAAGGAAGTGAGGAAGGGGAGAGGGGGTATTTATAGCCACGGTGAAAAACTGTTTGCCCAAAGATTTTGGACGAACGTGCCCCTGATCCTTCTCATTCGCTTGACATGTGTCACCCACGTACTGAGAAGTGGAGATCGTGTTAGATCGTGGGTGAATAGATAAGTATTTTGTGGGATGCAGAACGGTTTGAGCGGCAAAGCCGAAAATTTGGATAAGATAAGTTAAAAGTTCCGTTCGCAAATTCTTCAGCTGACAATAACACAGTGAAGATTTTGAACGAGTTTCAAATAAAACACACATGAAGAATTTGTGAATAGATTGGGTTGAGTATAGCATAGAGGGGGAAGGGTCCGATCACATTCACTTAGCAGAAACACCAACTTGAAGAATTAGCCATAAGTGAATGTTGTAGAGGACATAAACTTATATATATATATATATATATATATATATATATATATATATATATATATATATATATAGCCAATGAAGAAAAACGACAGAAACAGTGAAGACAGTGCAAAGTTGAAGAACGTGAACAATTGAGGAATTTCAAACTGAGGAAAAACTCAATTGAAGATTTTCAACTTTTGGTGGTGGCGTGACCCACCGTATAAGAATGATGATTTCAGACACCGCGTACAATTGTCGTAGGGTTCTGAGAATCAAATTCATCGTTAATTTCTTCACACTTAGAGTGTTATTCTTGACTGATTGAAGAAAAATGTTTCTTCATGTCTTGCACATCTAAGTCACCAATTTTGCATAAGTGTTAGGATGAGTGTCCTTTTCAAAGGACATTCGAAGATTCTAAGATATTTAGCTCACACCGCAAATTGCTAAATCTCTTCTCATCCAAGGGCTTTGTGAAGATATCGGCTAGCTATTCTTCAGTCTTCACATGCTCAATAGAAATGTTGCCCTTCAACACATGATCACGAAGAAAATGATGACGAATCTGAATGTGCTTTGTCTTCGAGTGCTGAACTGGGTTGTGAGCAATCTTGATGGCACTCTCATTGTCACAGAAGAGAGGCACATTCTTCACGTTGACGCCGTAGTCCTTGAGAGTTTGCTTCATCCACAGCAATTGAGCACAGCAAGAACCAGCAGCAATGTACTCAGCTTCAGCAGTAGACAGTGATACGCAGTTCTGTTTCTTCGAGGACCAACAGACCAAAGATCGTCCGAGGAAATGACATGTACCAGATGTTGACTTGCGGTCCACACGATCACCAGCATAGTCAGAGTCAGAATATCCAATGAGATCAAAAGCCGAGCCCTTGGGGTACCATAATCCAAGTGTTGGTGTGTGAGCTAGATATCGAAGAATATGCTTCACAGCCTTATGGTGTGATTCCTTCGGTGTAGCTTGAAATCGGGCACACATGCAAACACTAAGCATAATATCTGGCCTAGATGCACATAAATACAATAAAGAACCAATCATGGAGCGGTATACCTTTTGATCGAAGTCAATACCATTTTCATCAGTGCACAGATGGCCATTTGTGGGCATCGGAATTTTGACGCCTTTGCAATCTTGCATGCCGAATTTCCTCAGTACATCCTTGAGGTATTTCTCCTGAGATATGAATATGCCATTGCGTTGTTGACGAATTTGAAGACCTAAGAAGAATTTCAACTCTCCCATCATAGACATTTGATATTCTTCACTCATCATATAGGCAAATTCATCACTATAACGTTGGTCAGTACAGCCAAAGATAATATCATCAACATATATTTGGCACACAAACAATTCACCATCATAAGATTTAGTGAAAAGAGTAGGGTCGAGTGAACCGGGTTTGAAGCCTTTCTTCATGAGGAATTCCTTCAAAGTATCATACCATGCCCGAGGGGCCTGCTTGAGGCCATAGAGGGCCTTATTGAGTCTGAAGACTTTGTCAGGATGCTTTGGATCTTCAAAACCTGGGGGTTGAGCAACATATACTTCTTCCTCAAGCTTACCATTGAGGAATGCACTTTTCACATCCATTTGATATAAAGTGATATCATGATGGTTAGCATAAGCAAGTAATATGCGAATAGCTTCAAGTCTAGCAACAGGTGCAAAAGTTTCATCGAAATCAATTCCTTCAACCTGTGTGTAGCCTTGAGCTACAAGCCGTGCCTTATTCCTTGCCACAAGGCCATTTTCATCTTGCTTGTTGCGGTAGATCTACTTTGTGCCAATGATATTGTGCTTGCGAGGATCTGGACGTTTAACCAGTTCCCAGACGTTGTTGAGCTCGAATTGATGTAATTCTTCTTGCATGGCCTGAATCCACTCAGGCTCCAGAAATGCTTCATCTACCTTAGTGGGCTCTGTGATAGAGACAAAAGCACAGTGCCCACAAAAGTTAGATAAATGTGAAGCTTTTGAGCGTGTGAGAGGACCTGGTGCTTCAATGTCATCGATGATCTTTTCCACTTGCACTTCTTTTGCAACGCGAGGATGAGCTGGTTGTCGTCGAGGAATTTGATCAGCATTTTCTTCAGCACCATTTTCTTCAGCATTTTCTTCAGGTGCATTAGCTCGACGTTCTTCACGTTCTGGAATGAATTCTTCAGCTGATTCTTCGGTAGGAATGACATCCTCAGTAGCCTTGAACTTGATAGTTTCCTCAGGTGCTGGTTCATCTATCACAGAGGGTAGGTGCTCTCTTTGCGAGCCATTAGTTTCATCGAACCGCACATCTACAATTTCAACAACCTTGTGAAGAATGTTGTTGAAGACTCTGTAGGTGTGCGAGTCCTTTCCGTAACCAAGCATAAAACCTTCATGTGCTTTCGGTGCAAATTTAGCATTGTGATGAGGATCTCTAATCCAACATTTAGCACCGAAGACTTTGAAATAACTCACATTGGGTTTCTTGTCAGTGAGGAGTTCATAGGCAGTCTTCTTGAAGAATTTGTGAAGATATACCCTGTTGATGATGTGGCACGCAGTATAAATTGCCTCAATCCAGAAGTGACGAGGCGTCTTGTACTCATCAAGCATAGTGCGAGCCATCTCAACAAGAGTTCTATTCTTGCGCTCCACAACGCCATTCTGCTGAGGTGTATAAGGAGCAGATAACTCATGAGTAATACCAAGTTCATCAAGATAGTCATCAAGACCAGAATTCTTGAACTCAGTTCCATTGTCACTTCTGATGTGCTTGATCTTCACACCAAAGTTGGTTGAAGCCCTCGAGGAAAATCGTTTGAAGACTTCCTGCACTTCATGTTTGTAAGTGACAATATGTACCCAAGTGTATCGAGAGTAATCATCAACAATAACAAAGCCATAGAGAGATGCATCATTAGTGACTACTGAGTAATGATTAGGACCGAAAAGATCCATGTGAAGCAATTCAAATGGTCGAGTAGTAGTCATGATAGTCTTTGCTGGATGCTTAGCCTTTGTCATCCTCCTAGCTTCACAGGCTCCGCATAAGTGATCCTTGAGGAATTTGACATTCTCAATGCCAATGACGTGCTTCTTCTTCGCAAGCGTGTGCAAATTCCTCATGCCTGCATGACCAAGTCGTCGATGCCATAGCCAGCCTTCTGAAGCTTTTGCAAGTAGCCACACGGCTGGTTGTGGTCCTGTAGAGAAATCAACAATATACAAGTCTCCTCTCCTAAAGCCTTCGAAGACTTTGGAATTGTCAGCTTCCATAAACCACAACACAACGATACTTGCCAAAGACAACAACCATATCAAGATCACAAAGCATTGAGACAGACATGAGGTTGTATCCTAAGGACTCGACAAGCATGACTTTGTCCATGTGTCGATCCTTTGTGATCGCAACCTTACCTAGACCCAATACCTGACTTTTGCCTTTGTCAGCGAAGATGATATGCTTCAGATGCGATGGTGATAAGGGAGCATCCATCAATAGATTCTTGTCACCAGCCATGTGATTTGTACATCCACTATCGAGGACCCACTCAATGGCTTTGGGTTGATCATCTTGCAGATGAATTAGTGCATCTTACGAACTTCATATACTTCATCAGTGAAGAATATGACATCACAATTCATCAGACCAATTTCATCAAGCAATGCAACAGTTAAAACAGTATGAGGACGTGAGAAATGAAAGTTCATTTCTTCATGATTAGCCTGCATCCTTTCAGGCACTTTTCAGGTCTCCAGAAAATTCTTCAGACGTTTGAGCACGTCTGGAGACCTGACCCTGCATAAGAGATTAGTTCTTTTTCTTCACCACCCACATCTGAAGGGGTGGCAAAGAGTTCATCACTCTGCAAGCTCCATACGAGAAAGGTGGCATAGAAGCCAATCCATTTCGTTTCACATAAGAGGAGTTAGGGTAAGCATATGAATAAGCAGAGAAATTCTTCGAGGACTTATGAACATAATGATTAGAAGAATAATGCTCATATTCATAGCCCTTTGCTCTTCCCTGCGAAATAGAGTTGTTAGCACGATGATAATCATATGAGGACTTTGATCCTTTTGAGGAATTTGATCCACGTGAGGAATTTGGTCCATATGAGGACTTGGATCCATATGAAGAATTTGATCTGGGGTTCCTATTCTTCACAGGTGGTGTCATGAGGACATTCACCTGAAGACTTTCAAGGCACCTTTTGGGAACCCAGATTTTCTTCATAGGGGAACCGTTCCTGCAGTTAGTGCCAACATATCTAGCAAATAGTTCACCATTCTGATTTTTGAACAGTTTATAGTTGGAATCAAATGACTCATCAGAAGAATGAGGAGATTCACATGTAAAGCCAGATAGATTTGATAGATCAACTGGAGGTCCCTTTGCAGCAACCCATGAGGTTTTGGGGTACTGCTCAGGCTTCCAATATGGACCATTAGCATTGAGTTTCCTCTCAAAGGCAATACCCTCTTTCCTCGGGTTCCTATTGAGGATCTGCTTTTTAAGCACATCACAAAGAGTTTGATGCCCTTTGAGGCTTTTGTACATGCCTGTCATGTACAATTCCTTGAGCCCTGCATCGTCAGTGATACTAGCAATGTCCTCAGATGAGGAATTAGTGATAGCAGAGGCAGGTGAAGAATTTGTAACATTAGAAGCATTTGAACATTCAGGTGAAGAATTAGCAGATTCACGTTCAATGCATTTCAAACATGGAGGAACAAATTCTTCCTGAGCAGCGCTAATTTGTTGAGCAAGTAATGAATCGCGCTCCTTCTGAAGATCTTCATAACTCACTCTTAGCTTCTCAAGATCTTGCTTTCTATGAAGAAATTCATAAGAAAGCTTCTCATGATCAGATAAGAGAGTGTTATGATGACCTTGAAGGTTGTCAAACCTAGTCTGAAGTCTCTGAAGATTTTTAGTCAAGGTTTTAGTGCGATCCATTTCTTCACCCAACATATCATCACTTTTGTCTAGCATGTTTTGAACCTTTTCAAAAGCCCTTTGTTGTTTCACAGCAATCTTAGCAAGTTTAGAGTAGCTGGGCTTGAGGTTTTCATCAGATTCATTCTCACTAGATTCAGAGGAGGTATATTTGAGTACCTTGGCACCCTTCGCCATGAAGCAAGAGGTGGGAGTGTAGTCATCATTGCCTTCATCAGCCTCGTTGGTGAAGCCATTTTCTTCAGAGTTGAAGATAGACTTGCTGACGAATGCAGTAGCGAGAGCTAGACTCGCTACTCCAGACTCGGACTCCTCAGATGCCTCCTCTTCCTCATGTTCCTCAGATTCAGCTTCAGAGTCCATTTCCTTGCCAATGAATGCCCGAGCCTTCTTGGAGCTGCTCTTCTTGTGATATGAAGACTTTGAGGATTTTGATGATGAAGATTTTGAGGATTTCTTCTTTTTCTTCGCATCATCAGAACTGTAATCCTTTTATTTCTTCTTCTTTGATTCCTTTTCCCACTGAGGACAATCTTGAATGTAGTGTCCAGGTTTCTTGCATTTGTGACAAAGCCTCTTCTTGTAGTCACTGGATGAGGAATCATTGCTCCTTGAGGATCTTCCAAAGCGACCACGTCTTGAGAACTTCTGAAATTTCTTCACGAGCAGTGCTAGTTCCTGGCTCAGTTCTTCAGGATCACCAAGGCTGCTGCCAGAGTCTTCATCTTCAGACTCAGAAACTGCCTTGTCCTTCAGTGCACGTGATCTGCCATAGCTCGAACCATAGAGATCTCTCTTTTCAGCAAGCTGGAACTCATGAGTATTTAGCCTCTCGAGGATATCAGCGGGATCAAGTGACTTGTAATCAGCACGTTCTTGTATCATCAATGCCAGAGTATCAAATGAGGAAGCAAGCGATCTCAACAATTTCTTCACCACCTCATGGTCGGTGATGTCAGTGGCACCAAGCGCTTGAAGCTCATTTGAGATGTCAGTGAGGCGATCGAAGGTTTGTTGAATATTTTCATTGTCGAGTCTTTTGAAGCGGTTGAAGATATTGCGAAGAACATCAACTCGAGAGTCACGCTGAGTTGAGACTCCTTCATTGACTTTGGACGGCCTATCCCAGATAAGCTTAGCAGTTTCCAAAGCACTCACTCTTCCATACTGTCCTTTGCTCAGATGGCCACATATGATATTCTTCGCTTGAGAATCGAGTTGCTTGAATCTCTTCACATCGGTAGCGTTCAGTGAGGGTGAGACAGAGGGAACACCATTTTCCACAACATACCAGAGATCGTTATCAATTGCCTCAAGAGGCATTCGCATCTTATTCTTCCAGTAGGGGTAGTCCGTCCCATCGAAGGTAGGACACCCAGCAGAGACCTTGATCATACCTGCGGTCGACATAACTAAAACTCCAGGCAGTTAAACCAAAATCACATAGAACAAGGGAGTACCTTGCTCTGATACCAATTGAAAGTGCGTTATATCGACTAGAGGGGGGTGAATAGGCGATTTTTATGAATTCTTCACTGAGGAATTTGTGGGTGAGGAAATTCCTTAGCGAAGAACTACTTGCAGCGTAATAAGTACTCAAGAATAAGCATAGCAAAACATAGGCATGGTCATCATGATGAAATGAAGACAAACACAGAGTACAGAAAGCGTAAACACAGGATAGCACATGATGAAGACAAACAGACTGAAGAAATTGAACTGAGGAAATTGAGAAAGTCTTCTGTCAAAGTCTTCAAACACAGATATGACAAGCACACAGCATTGTAATGAGGAAATGAAAGAGTTGAGGAAATAGAACCAGCAGGCTTGGTGAAGACAATGATTTGGTAGACCAGTTCCAACTGCTGTCTTAGTTGTACATCTGGTTGGAGCGGCTAGGTATTTAAACCTGAGGACACACAGTCCCGGACACACAGTCCTCACCGTATTCTCCTTGAGCTAAGGTCACACAGACCTCGCCCAATCACTCGTGGTAAGTCTTAAGGTGACTTCCGAACCTTCACAAAGTCGGTCACTCGGCGATCCACAATTCCTCTTGGATGCTCTAGACCATGACGCCTAACCGTCTGGAAGAAGCACAGTCTTCAAAGGTAACAAGCGTCGGATCCAGGCAGGATCAATCTCTTCAGTGGTGCTCAATCACTTTGGGTTTGTAGGTGTTTGGGTTTGGGTTTTCCTCACTCGATGATTTTCGCTCAAAGTCCTCGGAGGATGGGATGCTCTCAAATGACAAATGTCAGTTTCTCTCGGAGCAGCCAACCAGCTAGTGGTTGTAGGGGGCGGCTATTTATAGCCTAGGGAGCAGCCCGACGTGATAAGACATAAATGCCCTTCAATGATATGACCGTTAGGTGGGTAGATATTTTGGGACAGCTGGCGCATAGCACAGCAATGGTCGGAAATTTGAGTATCAAATTCCTCAGGGCTATCATGTTCCTCACTGTGTAGGCAATCCGCACTGGCGAATTCCTAACTCCTCAGTCAGAACAAATTCCTCAGAGACCATAAGAACTTTGTCTCTATCACTGAAGAATATGACTGAACTGTATGAGATTTCCAATGGCTTCACTCGAAGGGATTGGTAGGTGTAGGATTTTGAGTTGAGCATCACATGGAAATTTTTCCTTAGTATTTCCTCGACCCCCTTTAACAGTACGGTGTTTCCTATGACTCAAGAAAGAGAAAATGCAACTACGAAAACAAAAGTCTTCACTCTTCATGTTCCTCAAATGAATACCAAGTCTTCAAGGTCACACCAATTTCTTCACTTTCAAAGTCTTCAGAAAGTCTTCAGAAATCCAAAGTCTGTAGTCGAAGAACTTCATTTTTAGGGGTCGGCTTTCTCTGTAAATATCAAACTCCTCATAGTCTTATAGACCTGTGTACACTCATAAACACATTAATCCCTTAACCTATAAGTCTTCAACACACCAAAATCACTAAGGGGCACTAGATGCACTTACAAGAACCCATGCTCTTGCTCAAGGTTGAGCTTTTCAAAGCGTAGCTTCTCACGAGTCTTTAAAAGCTCGCAGTGATCTTCTAAGGTAGTTTCATGAGCTAACTTAAGAGTGTTTAGTTCTTTAACTAGACGCTCGATCTCCTTCTTATCATCATCATTTGTTTTATCTTGATTAGCATGATTAATAGCAAATTCATCATAGTTTTCATCACTAGAGTTGTCAACAAGTAAATCATCATCACCTAGCAAATCATCTTCATCACTATTGAAATCAACATACTCGGGGTGTCATACCTTTGGACCTTTAGCCATAAAGCATCTTCCAATTCCTTCATTGGTGAATCAAAAATGCCATAGGAGTTGGTTGACACAAGTGCTACACCGGCAACACCTTCATCTTGAGTATATTCAGAGTCGGAGTGATAACTTCTCTCGGAGTGATGGTCGGAGTCGGAGCCGGATACCCATTCACCAACATGAGCTTGATGTCTTCGTTTTGTATAGCTCTTTGATGACTTGTCCTTTCTTTCCGAATCCTTGCTTCTGCGAGAGGTTCTTCGTTCATAACGATCATCTCTACTCCTTCTCTCCCTTGGAGGTGATTCTTCTCTTCTTTTATAGGGAGCCGTACACTCATTGGAGTAGTGTCCGGGTCTTCCACAATTGTAGCAATTACGCTCACGACTAGAAGTTCTTTTGTCATTGTAGGACCTTGACTTGGAACTTCTTTCTTTGCTTCTACTCTTGTAGAACTTGTTGAAGTTCTTCACCATTAGGCTCAATTCTTCATTGAAGGCTTATTTCTCACTTGATGATGTAGGAGCGTCACATGAGGCTTTGTAAGCACCACTTGACTTGTTGTGAAGCTCTTCTTTATCCTTGAGTGACATCTCATGAGCAACGATTCTTCAAATGACTTCGGTTGGCTTGAGATCTTTCTAATTGGGCATCATTTGGATAAAGTGCACACGGTATCATATTTTCCATCTAAGGCTCTTAGGATCTTCTTGATGATGAATCTGTCGGTCATCTCTTCACTTCCTAAGCCGGCAATCTCATTTGTGATGAGAGCAACCTAGAGTACATTTCCGCGACACCTTCACCATCCTTCATTTTGAACTTGTCAAGCTGACTTTGAAGCACATCCAATTTGGATTCCTTGACGGAGTCGGTACCTTCGTGCATATCAATCAAAGTATCCCAAATTTCCTTTGCATTCTCAAGATGGTTGATTTTGTTGAATTCTTCGGGGCACAATCCGTTGAAGAGGATATCGCAAGCTTGAGCATTGTATTGCAACATCTTCAATTCTTCCGCGGTCGCTTCACGATTAGGTTCTCTCCCATCAAAGAATTCACCTTGCAAGCCAATACACACAATAGCCCAAACGGCGGGGTTATGTCCAAGAATATGCATTTTCATCTTATGCTTCCAACTAGAAAAATTAGTACCATCAAAGTAGGGACCTCTACGGTGGTAATTTCCCTTGCTAGCCGTCATACTCTCCTAGGTTGTGAAACCAAGGCTATGATCACCAAAGCTATGGAAATCAAGGCAAATGGAGAGCAAAGCTCTGATACCACTTGTAGGATCGAAAGTATGTCTAGAGGGGGGTGATTAGACTACTTGACCAAATAAAAATCTAGCCTTTTTCCAATTTAACTCTTGGCCGATTTTAGCAACTTAGCACAAGTCAAGCAATCAGCCTACACATGCAATTCTAAGAGTATAGCAGCGGAATGTAAATCATTGCATATGAAGGTAAAGGGGAGGAGTTTTGAGGGAGCAAACGCAATGTAGACACGGAGATTTTTGGCGTGGTTCCGATAGGTGGTGCTATTGTACATCCACGTTGATGGAGACTTCAACCCACGAAGGGTAACGGTTGTGCGAGTCCACGGAGGGCTCCACCCACGAAGGGTCCACGAAGAAACAACCTTGTCTATCCCACCATGGCCATCGCCCACGAAGGACTTGCCTCACTAGGGTAGATCTTCACGAAGTAGGTGATCTCCTTGCCCATACAAACTCCTTGGTTCAACTCCACAATCTTGACGGAGGCTCCCAAGTGACACCTAACCAATCTATGAGACACCACTCTCCAAAAGGTAATAGATGGTGTGTTGATGATGAACTCCTTGCTCATGTGCTTCAAATGATAGTCTCCCCAACACTCAACTCTCTCACAGATTTGGATATGGTGGAAAGATGATTTGAGTGGAAAGCAACTTGGGGAAGGCTAGAGATCAAGATTCTTGTGGTAGGATTGGAATGTCTTGGTCTCAACACATGAGTAGGTGGTTCTCTCTCAGAAAATGAATGCTGGTAGTGTAGGCATGTTTTGATAGCTCTCTCCAAGAATGGAGGAAGGGTGGAGGGGTATATATAGCCTCCACACAAAATCTAACCGTTACACACAATTTACCAAACTCGGTGGGACCGAATAGTTAAACTCGGTCAGACCGATTCAGTTCAAAATGTGAACGTTAGGCTTTTCGGTGGGACCGACATGATCAACTCGGTGGGACCGATGTGCTAGGGTTAGGGCATAACTTGATCTCGGTGAAACCGATCACATGAACTCGGTGAGACCGATTTCAGTAACAGGTAAACAGAGAGTTGGTCAGGCAAACTCGGTGAGAACGATCGCTCATTTCGGTGGGATCGAAACGTTACGAAAAGGAAACAGAGAGTTTGCATTGTGAACTAGGTGGGACCGATTGCTCATTTCGGTTAGACCGATCCTTTACGAAGGGAAACAGAGAGTTGCAGTCCCATCTGGGTGAGACCGAGATCCCTATCGGTGAGACCGAACTGATTAGGGTTTCTGGCTATGGCTATGTCAAATGAACTCGGTGGCGCCAGATAGATCAAATCGGTGGGGCCGAGTTTGACTTTAGGTTGAGGACATATGTGGAATTGAGAAAGTGGTTGAGGGCTTTTGGAGCATATCACTAAGCATTTTGAGCAAGCAAGCCATTAAGCAACACCTCATCCCCTTTTAATAGTATTGGCTTTTCCTATGGACTCAATGTGATCTTGGATCACTAAAAGGAAAATGTAAAGTCTTGAGCTTTTCCAATATATGTCCTTAGCATTTTGAGGGGTCCACATCTCTAGTCCATGCCATGCCAAGCATTGAACTTTCTGAAATGATCATCTTGAAAGAGTATTAGTTCAATGAGCTATATGTTGTTAAGAATTACCAAAACCACCCAGGAATTAGTTGCACTTTCACATACGCCTCGACTCGTGCTGCTGTTTCTTCAAAAGAAAGTTGGGGTCCAAATGAGCAAGAGGGTGTAAAAATCTTACTTTTCAGATGACCCGCCTTGTTTTCTTTCTTGGCAAAGATTCTGAGTCGGATGATATAGTAGTTACCTCTGCTTCATGAGCCTGGTTTGTCTCCGCATCACCCTGAGAGGAATCAACGTCAATAAGTTGCATAAACAGAAGACCAAGGGAGTCAAGTTCTACCTCCGACTCATCTAGCTCGAAAAGATCTTGAGCTGTTTGTTTCTTGCAGCGACCCGTACCACAAGACTTCACTACCCTAGTCTTTTTAGTGGGAGCGGTGGCTTGCAATTTCTTCCTCCAGAAAGGAGAGTCGGCCTGTTTATATATGAGCAATAAGGTTAAAAATTATGACGTACAAGAGATAGATAAACAAGATGAAGCTTCGTTCAAGATACTTACATCCGGAGCCGGGTAAGAGTGCAGAAGGGATTCAATCGCACTTTGCTGCAATTTTCAAGAGACTCCCCAAGCAGTGTTTTAACTGTGTCGTTGATCTCTTTGTCAGTCAGACGTGTTTGGTTGTAGCGTTGTGAGTCCTTTGTATCACCGATGTATTGGCTCATCAAGCCGTTGTGCCGGCTCAGCGGTAAAATTCTCCATGCGACCCAGCAGCGGACCAGATCAACTCCAGTTAAGCCATTGGCGATGAAAGCTCGAATCTTTGAAAAGGTGGAGGCATACTGCGCGCTCTGTAGTAGTCAATCAACCTGGAAGCACGCCGTTGGTGGTAAGCCGGTATGGGCGGTAACCCGGCAAGGGGTTTTGTCCAGCTGGGGAGGTGTCATTGCAGTAGAACCGGGTATAGTTCCATTCCTTGGGATGGCTGGGCAGTGCGGCTGAGGGAAAAGTCAGATCTTTCCGCCTATGAATGGAAGCACCTCCAAGCTCAAGACTTGGTCCATCTGACTTTTCAGTCTAGCGGTTGATGTAAAAATACTCTCGAAAGAGATCAACAGTATGTTCTTCTTGAAGATATACTTCGCAGAACACTTGAAAGTGGCACGGATTGGAGACGAAGTTGGGACCAATGTATTGGGGGTGAAGATTGTAAAAATGCAGAGCGTCTCGGAAGAATTTTGACCCGGGCGGTGAAAAGCCATGGAGAAGGTGATTCGCAAAAATGACAACTTCACCCTCTTTAGGTTGAGGAGTAGTTTCAAGACTGAGAACCCACCAGTGGATGACATCTTTGGCTGGTATGACCCCCATGTCATCATACTCATTCAGTGAGAGCTCTGAGACTCTAGAAGTAACCCAATCGCAAGAACTGGGACCCTCGGCAGTAATGAACTAGTTGTGGTTAAAAAACTACATATTACAATGAACCATTAAGGGATTATGAGCCGCCCTAGCCATGGGGTGGAGTAATTATCAGGCTGTAAGAATATGGCGGGTTAAGTTATGGATGTATGAATCGGCAACATGTTGGCGTGTTAAGTGAAAGAAGCATCCTTGGGATTCTTGGCGGGTTACGAATTCGTTATTAAGCCGCCCGGACAATGAAGGGAGGATCAATTATCTACGGATCCAAGGTTGTTGAAATTTTCCTAAGTGTGGGGCAAACAAGTTTTATAGATTACAACTATATTCATGGATCTACAGCAGTTCAGAAAAAGTGAACAAATTGCTAAACCTAAAGCGCAGCGGAAGAAGAACTAGCGGCTGTGTGTTGATTCTGAAAAAGCAGGGATCCGTCCAAGATGCAAAATAAGGACTAAAACTGCTACCGCCCTAGTCCTACCTTGTTTTGGGATTGAAATACAACTTCTAAATAGAGGATGGATGAACTTGGACGAACACTGATGAACTCCATGAATTCAAGTGCCCTACTGCGGATCTGAGCAGGGGGGAACGATACCTGACGTTGTTGGTGAACAGCGGACAAGCGCCGCGAATCTCTGGTCCCAACAGGTCAATGCAGCGGCCTTGACGGGGTTGCTAGCGAAGCTTGGCTGGGGCGGCGGAGCTCCGGTTGCGACGGGCGACGCGAGGAAGAAGAAGAGGAGAAGGAGACGGGGGTAAAAAGTGAAAAGGCAGGCCCCCCGTCCCTATTTATAAGGGAAAGACGGAACAGTGAAACGGCATGCGTGAATATCGAGGGGGCATGATAATTACTATTGCGTGAGGGGCGCCTCGATTTTCGGAATGAATGATTAAGGCAAAGATCAGTTGTGACGTCATGAGGTTTTTTCTAAATTTAATAACGTAACGTCATCTTTTCTATATGGCGGGTCATGAAGATCTACTCAATGTTGGAGTGTTAGAAGAACGAAAGAAGACTCGCCAACCAGAGAATGAAGATTGACATGAACAGGTTCAAATCAATCTGGGGCCTGATGTTGGGGACATAACCCTACGGCGTGACCCGCCCAGAAGGGGCCGGGTTACACTGTTGGCGACTTAATAAGGAAGCTTAAGCAGGCCAAAGAAGCCAAGACCTGAGAGCCTGGAGGCGGCTTACGAAGCGGGCCGACTGAAGGCCCAAGACACGGAGACGGAGCGTGACCCGGAGGAGTAAGCCGCCCAACGGTGACTTGCCTAGCAAGGCAAGGTGACTTGTAAGGGAGTGAGACGGAAAAGGAGCAAATGTAAGTAGGCTTGGGAATTAGGGTAAATCTAAGTAGTGGAATCGAGTTTAGGGCTGAACTGGAATGTAATTGGCCCAAAAATAAATGGCATGATGGCAACTTTAAGAGACAATGGTAGCAAAATTATAAAATTTATGTAGTGTTCACGTGGCAAATTTCTGCGTTAAAAAAGATTGTGCTTGTGAGACGACAGGAATTTGCCATGTCAATAAATATGATATTTTAATAAAAAAATTACCATGGTATGTTAAATAGATTTGCCTTAGCAAGTTTCAACGAATTTTCCATGGTCTTGAAAAGAAAAACAAATTCAAAATATGAAATTTATGCAGTATTCACGAGGCAAATTCTGTGTTAAAAAAAGATTGGGCTTCTAAGACTACAGGAATTTGCCATGTCAATAAATATGATATTATATAAAAAATAATTTATCATGGTATGTTAAATAGAATTTCCTTAGAAAGTTCAACAAAGTTTCCATGGTCCTGAAAACAAAAACAAATTAGTTGTTAAAAGACATGCTACATGCAATGAAACTACCATGTTCTAATTAATAAAGTTTGGCATGCGACAATAAAATTGTCATGCTCTAAATAATAAAAAATACATGGTCTAATTTACAAAGTTGCCATGGTATTTATAATAAAATTGTCATGGCCTTGATAATAAAGTTACCATGCTATCTACAATAAAACTATCATGGTCTAATTAATAAAATAGTCATGGTCTAATTAGTAAAATTTACATGCTCTTAAAAATAAAATTGCCATGGAACCTACAATAAAATTACCATGGTCTATTTAATAATAAAAAATGACATGGTATGCAACATAAAATTACCATTATTTGTTCAATAAATAATGCCATGGTATAAGCACTAAATTTGCCATGCTCCAATAAACATTTACTAAAAAAACCATGGTATGAGAAATGAAAAAATTCATATATTTGCCACATGCCCATCACAAAATGATTATTTTAGAACATTGTGAAAATTGCCACGTATAAAGGGAAAAGGGGGAGATATTTTTGCCACGTGAACACCATGAATGATTGTTTTTGAAAATTGGCACGTAAAAAGGAGAAAAGGGGAAGGAGCTGGGATGCAACCCGAGGTGTCCCGAATGGAAGCTCGGGTCCCTAAAAAAAGAATGGAAGCTCGCGTTGCCCGGTACGTTGTGTAGGTATGGTTATTGTGGCATGGAGGCCGGCTGTAAAAGAAGAGCGTCCGTGCCCATGCTCTGTTCTAGAGAACGATTTTTAGAGCTGAGGTGTATTCCCTCCCTTGCTTCAACATATGTGGCCTCATCCAACGGCAATAAACATGTTCGCTGGAAAGTTTGAAAAATCTGAACATTCGTCGGATAGGTTTTTTCGTAGTTTTAAATTTTTACGCCGATTTACATTCTGCGAACATACTAACATATTTCGACGACCCCGGCAAGAAAAGAGACATATTTCAACAACGTATTTAGTATTCCCTTCGTCCGAAATTTTTTATCTCTCAAATAGATGTATCTAGCATCAAGTTAATGCTAAATACATTCATTTGAGGGATAAGTTTGGGACAAGTTTTTTCAGACAGAGAGAGTATGTAGCAGATGAGCATAGCCTATCAATGAAGTAAGAAAAACAGTATTACCGTAGGCTTTGAGCTATGGATTGAGATGACGCATGGCATAGGTACTTGGACGGTTGGACGAGAAAGATGAGTTGAATACCTCAATACAGGAAGGAGATCGAGGACAAGTGTACAGGGCGGCACATGAGAGACACGATACATACGGTTTGTCACGTAGCCCCTGGCACGCACACACGCACAGCCAGCCCAGTGCAGCAGGCCACGCCCCCCACCCCACCTGAACGCCGATGGCGACGGACCAATCATGCCCGCGCCACATCACACCGCCCATCCCTGCCACCCGTACGGACCACGTGGACGCCTCAGCCCTCGACGCCCCGCCCGGCCCGGCCCGGGCCCGAGCGACACAACGCCGTTCTTGCAGGGCAGGCCCGCGGCTCCATTAAGACCCAGCTCAGCTCCGCAGGCTCGGGCGCGACGGTGCACCGGCGGGAGCCGCTCCTCCTGTCGCCTAGCGCAGGGGCAGGGCCATACTTTGGCTCCCTCCCTCCTCCATCCGGTACCGTGGCAGGGCCAGCGGCCTGTAACGGCGTGGGGCCAGTGAGGGCGACGCGAGTGAAAAACGGGCACGACTCTTCTGTCCCGACTGCGCGGCCGAGAGATGTTTTTTTATCGCGCTACTCACTGCGCATTGGTCCCCACTGAGTTTAATCCGGTGTGCCGCTCAGATCGGCCACGTGCCATTTATTCCCCCACGTTCCTCCACACTCCCCGTTCCCTGTTTCGAAATAAACAATGGACTGCTCCATCAGGCAAAATTGACAAATTTAACCTACGGACGATATCAAATCACAGAATGAATTGCTCGTCAAACAGCGTCGCATCCATGTGCTACGAAAATTACTAAGTCAGTGTGCAGCGCCTGAGAGCTAGGCGCCACACTATGGCCTAGCTTCTAGGCGTTGCACTAGTGGTTGCTTCATTTTATAGTGCAACCACCAATGCAGCGCCTGAGAGCTAGGCGCCACACTATACAGTGCAGCGCCTAGCTCTTAGGCTCTGCACAATGATATAGTAATTTTTAGGCAGTATGGGGTGCAACGCTGACCAGGCGTGTAACGTCTATCTGTGAGGCGTTTGCACAGTGTAGTGTGGCGCCTTCGTGTTGGGCGTCACACAAAAAGGTCAGCCGCGTAAAATAGTTTCACGGATAGTTCATTCTGTAATTTGATTTTGTCCACGGGTCAAATTTGTCAAATTTGCCGCTCCATCCCTCCCTCTAGCTCTTATCTTTTCCAGGAACGCCAAGCCCAAGCCCCTCGCCATGGACGGACAAATTCTGCTGCCGCTGTCGAGCTCCAGCACAACTGTACTATTGATTAGTGCCAAGTCGGTCGCGGTTTGAGAGGTTTTGATACTGCATTGCAGCTCGGGCGTCACGATTGGGATCCAGGACACGTGATTTACCTACCGAGATGGAACAGAGAACCCATGGCATCATTTCATTCAGGCTCGTGTTGCAGAGGATCACGCGGTAAGTATGATTAGGAGATGATGAAGGTTACATACACTCGGAGGTTAAGCGCGCTTTCCCATGGACAGAAAGCAAGAGAGACATGCATGCACCGCATCGCGCGCAGGAAAGAACACACACACGGTACTCGACGAAGGGAGCGCTCTGAACATTTATCCATGCCTGTTACATTTATCAGAGAAGGGATCGAAAGAGAACAAAAGAAACAAACACACGAAAGAATCCCGAGGAGATGGAGAAAGCCAAGCGAGAAGAGAATAGAACAAAACGAATGTGCCTCCACAACTAGACAGCGAGATACCTCAAAAAAAAAAACCAGACAGCGAGAGAGAGAGAGAGAGGCATTACAGCACGGTTTAAATCACCAGAGTGCCATCATTATCACCAACACACTAACCGCTCAACCAACCTGAGAAACAAGAGGACACACTAGAGAGGAGAGGCTAACTAATCCAACCCACGAGGAAGATGGGGTGAAATTTACAACGAATACACGAATCATGCACGAAGCGTGGGTCATGCCGGCGAGGAGGAGCTGCCGGAGGCTGACGACGAGGAGACGCTCGCCAGGACCTCGGCTAGAGCGGTCATGGCGCGCACCTGCATCTCCAGCGCCTTGATGTAGTCGGAGGCCTCGCTCAGGAGCGCCGGGAACGGCAGCTTGTGGCAACCGGGAACCAGCCGCCCGAGCACCTTCGCCTTCTTCGCCAGCGCCGGTGCCTTCCCCGGCTGCGGCTGCGCGGCGGCAGCGACGGAGGGGTGGCGCGCGGGTGGTGTGGCTGGGGCGCGGAGGCGCGCGCGGTGGGCTGCCTGCAGGCGGCGGCGGCGGGAGGCGAGTATGGCGCGGCTCCAGCGCGAGCGCCCGCGGGCCGCCACCGCGAGCGCGCGGTCGGCGGCCTCCCGCACGGCCCGGCCACGCGCCGGCGCCGTCGACGCGGACGATGACCCGCCTCGGACAAGGCGGAGCGCCTCGAAGAGCTTGGACGAGTAGATCTCGTGCTCGCGCTGCGTCCGCCACTTGGAAGGCTGCGCCTCCGTCCCCGGGCCGGCGGACGCTGTGGAATCACCCCCGGCTGCCCTCTTCCGCTTCCGCTCCCTCTCGTCCACCGCCGTCGAGCTCGACGTGGACGCCATTGCAATATTCTCGCAAGAGCTCGGCGGGCTGCACAGAAACCGCCAACGAAGAGCAGGATTAGGCAGCCTGTGTGTGATCTGATTGTTGTTGCCTGAGCTGAGCTGGGTCTGCGCTTGCCTTTGAGTTGGGACTTGGGAGAAGAGAAGAGGTGGGATGGGGGAGGTGGGAGAAGTTGGGGGATTGAATATAAAGGGGGCGGTATTGGCAAATGACAGCAGTGATGCCGCTCCCATTAGTCATGTGACTCTTTCGGATTTTTTTCTTCTTCTTCTCCTCTGTGCTGCCGTGTTGGTTGAGTGTATAGTAATGAATTTTCTTTGCTTTTGGTCTAGCCATTTTGCATGTGTGACACTCGGTGTAAGCAAGCAGCTAATTATGAGGTCCACTGGGTTTGGACTTTGTGGCTCAGTGTCCACCAACTGGATCAGGGAGCCGGAGGCTTCTTGCTCTGCTTCCTTCCATGCTCATGGCAGCGAAAAGGCAAGGTGCACTTGTTCTCAGGCCATGCTAAAAATTTCATGGAAATGTATAATCATGTTTGAGCTTATTTGTTTTTTTACTTTATGATAACGTGGACATAAGGGGCGCGTGGACGAAGACGTCTCGGTTGTCGTCGACAAGGTCAAACCGGCTACGATAGGGGAGCAACGACTCGTTCTGACGGCTGTAGTGGTCGTTCGATGGTCTCGAATTTTGATGTAATTTTTATTATGTTTGAGATACTTTCTACTTTCGATGAATTTTTTATAATAGATCTGATTCTTTCAGAAAATATGGACATAGGAATGGATGTGAATTTTATACGAATTCAAGAACTTCGGCATAGTATGACCTAAGGTCCTTGTGACATAATATTCTTAGACATATAATATTTCAAGAGTTAAAAATACAATCCATGAGATGGGGTAATCATCAATGGTGAACATCTTTATGTTGATCATATCTACTATATGATTCACGTTTGACCTTTCGGTCTCCAGTGTTCCGAGGTCATGTCTGTACATGCTCGTCTCGTCAAGTTTAACCCAAGTATTCTGCATGTGTAAAACTGTCTTACACCCGTTGTATGTGAACGTAGAGTCTATCACACCTGATCATCACGTGGTGTCTCGAAACGAAGAACTGTAGCAACGGTGCATACTCAGGGAGAACACTTATACCTTGAAATTTAGTGAATGGATCATCTTATAATGCTACCGCCGTACTAAGCAAAATAAGATGCATAAAAGATAAGAGCTCCTTTACGGTGATTGGGGCAGTACCGGGAGTACTTTCGAGTACTTACCCCTCCAATTTTTATTAGCATCCGATCTGTTGGGGATTAAAAATGAATTAACCTAATTAGTCTAATCAGAGAAGGGCATAATGGTCCAGGGTAAAATATTCTGTTTTCAACCGATCACGTCCACGACGTCTAGATCCAGTCCTCGTTCTCGTCCTCTTCCTTCTGTCCGATGAGCCCGGCGAGAGGAACCAACACCGTCGTCGGCGTCGTCCTCGTCCTCCTCCTCGTCCCCTTCACTATAAACGACGTGCCCGGCGGCAGGAAGAATATTAAGGCGCGACATCTGCGGCGGCAGTGTCGGCGGCGACGGTGGCGGCGCTATAGGAACTCGCCCCCGCCGACCCCATCGCTTCCGAGCTTGCATCCTAAGGTATGAATCGTCCGAATCTCAACTCCTCCCTGTTTGATTGGCCCATTGGAAGTGACTCTTGGCAGGAACTCCAACTTCCTCGTAGATGGATATATTAGATCGTGCAGTTCAACGGTCAGTTCATCGCCATGGACCACGACATGAGGATCTATACTCTGCGGTTGGCCCCTCGGTTAGGCCGCCGGGAGGTATCAATGCTTGTTCTGAAAGTAGGCTTGTTTTTCTTGATGCTGCAGGAGATATCAATGCCTGCGGGAGATAAAGCCATAACCTTACTTTGATTCGTAGCCTGTGTAAGGGCATTTCCCTACTTTGTGTTTTGGATGATGATGACAATCCTTTGTTGGTCTAATCTTGTGCTACGTGCTTCAAGTTCTCGGTGGTTAGGCTTTCATCGGATAGCTATTCTCTCTGGAAGGAAAAGATTGAAGACGGAGTTTTCTACGCTTTTTATCTCTTTGGTCGTAGGGAACCCGTACTATCAAGAGGGAATCCACATTGGAAGGAGTTGGGGAAATCTTTTTACGTACACTTGCCTCACCCCTCTCTTGCCTTCCTTAGTTGTGAGAGAGAGCTCTTCCCTTCTTATCCTACTGCTTGCTGTGGCTTCCCAGCGGTTGTACCGCTCTCTGGAGCAGTTGTACCGCTGGTTCTTGGCGCTTACCAGTCTTAATCGAGCGGTTGTACCGCTGCTTCCGGGCGGTGGTACCGCCACCATGCTCAGCAAAGACTAAGGCGGTTGTTCCGGCCAAGTACCGCCCAAGTACCGGTTAGACTTCTGTTTTGATGCGGTACTCGGGCTGTGGTGTCCCGGTTGGTCCGGTCATACCGGTACCACCAGTGCCCTGAGCGGTTCTACTGCTCAGGACTTAGCCGCCCAAGCGCTCAAGGCCAAGCGGTTGCACCGGTCCTGTACCGCTCGACTACCGCACTCAGGGATGACTCCCTACTGTTTCTATGCGGTGGTTGAGCGGTGGCTGGGCGGTTGGTCCGGTTGTTCTCTTAAACCGGTACTGCCACCCAGTCGCCCGGTTGTACCGCCTGGTAGGGTTTTGCACGTAAACCGTGAGTCCCGGTTGTACCGGGACAAGGAGCGGTTGTACCGCTGTAGTACAGAAAACGCAGTAATGGTTGGATTTTTAGGGTTGCTATATAAGGGTGCTTCTTCCACCTACCACATTTACCTCTTACCTCTCTCACTCCACCATTAATGCTACTCAAGCTCTCTTGCCCGATCTCTCTCTCTAGCCACTCAAACTTGTTGATTTGCTAGGGATTGAAGGAGGAGACCTAGATCTACACTTCCACCAAAGGATATTTGCTTCCCCCATACTTTCTTGTGTGGATTTTGTTACTCTTGGGTGTTTGAGCACCCGAGACGGTTGATGTCACCTCGGAGCCACATTCCATTGTGGTGAAGCTCCGCGGTTTCGTTGGTAGCCTCCAATTAAGTTGTGGAGAGAGCCCCAACCTTGTTTGTAAAGGTCCGGTTGCCGCCTCCAAGGGTACCAATAGTGGAATCACGACATCTCGCATTGTGTGAGGGCGTGAGGAGAATACGGTGGCCCTAGTGGCTTCTTGGGGAGCATTGTGCCTCCACACCGCTCCAACGGAGACATACTTCCCCTCAAAAGGAAGGAACTTCGGTAACACATCCTCATCTTCACCGGCTCCTCTCTTGGTTATTTCATCCCTTTACTTGTGCAAGCTTATTTGTGTTATATACCTTGCTTGCTTGTGTGCTTGTTGTTGTTGCATCATATAGGTTGCCCACCTAGTTGCATATCTAGACAACCTACTTTGATGCAAAGTTTAATTTGGTAAAGAAAAGCTAAAAATTGTTAGTTGCCTATTCACCCCCCCTCTAGTCAACTATATTGATCCTTTCAGCCTGCACTTCCTACTTAGATTTGTTTAGTCATCATCGACTTAGGTTTCCCTAGTGCATGCAATTCAATTTAGAATTTTTCATCATCCATGGTCACTTCACTAGTTTATGGGGGACCCAGTTTATGGACGTTTATGATCGCTTCCATAACATGTACAAGGAGCAAAGTTTAAAATTCCACGCAAGATTTCGTACTGGGTTTTGCATGCATTTTTGTTTATTCTTTCAGATTTTTATTCGTCTGAATTGTGATGTGGGAAGACATGGCGGATGTAAGTCATGAGTCAATGATGGAGTACTATCATATTGCCAACAAGATGTTTAATAGTGAGGATGAAGGTTATACATTCTATAACAAATATGGTCTTGAGAAAGGTTTTAGTGTCCGGAGAAGCTATGTCGAGTGGGATGGATCCAACTGCCATATAATTTTAAGGAAATTTGTGTGTAGTCGTGAAGGGGTTCGTGAAGAGAAGCACATGAAGAGGAAGATGGAAGATAGAAAGAGGAGGCCACGGAGTATAACTCGTGCAGGGTGTAAAGCTAAATTGGTGATTGCAAGACAAGAGGAAACGAGTCAGTGGTTTGTGAAGGATTTCATCGATGAACACAACCATCCTCTAGCCCCACGGGATCTGTCATGTCTTTTGCGTTCACACAGAAGAATTAGCGATGAGCAGAAAGCGGACATTGCAGACATGGAAAAACCTGGGATTAGAAAACACCATATTATGGATATTATGTGCATGCAATATGGTTGATATGATGAGGTTGGATGCATTATGAGGGACATTTACAATTTCTACCATGCTAACAAGCAGGAAACAATTGCTTCCGGGGATGCTCAAACGGTGATCAATCACATGGTGGCGAGGCAAGAGCGAGATTCAGATTTTTTCTTCAGGTACTTGGTTGATGAAGCTGGCCATCTAAAGGGCCTGTTCTGGTAGTCAATCCCGACTTGACTACGAGGCTTTCAGAGACGTTATTGTTTTTGATAGCACATACAGAACCAATAAGTACAATCTGCCATTTGTGCCGTTTGTCGGGTTGAATCACCACCGCAGCACCGTTATTTTTGCATGTGGTATCATTTCACATGAAACAAGCCTGGCATACGAGTGGATGTTACGGACATTTTCTGATGCTATGGGACAGAAGCATCCTATATCAGTGATCACGGATGGGGACCTTGCAATGCAGAGAGCAATCAGGGTGGTGTGGTCTAACTCAAACCATAGGCTCTGTATATGGCACATTCAGCAGAACATTGTACGTCATCTGCATGATGACGCGGTAAAGGAGGAATTCAGATCTTTCATATATGATACATCTTCCATTGAAGAGCATGAGAGAAAATGGTTATAGCTCTTACAACGGAATAAAGTAACAAGTGAGGACTCCTGGCTGCATCAGATGTATAAGATGAGAAAACTGTGGTGTGCTCCATATCTTGAGGGGCGTTATTTCCAAGGATTGAGCAGCAATCAGCGGAGTGAGAGTTTAAACTCGGTGCTACATACGCATCTTGAGGCTAAGATGACGTTGTTTCAAATGCTAGAGCACTATGAGCGTTGCCTTGCGTCGCGACGCTTGAACGAGGCTCTCCAAGACATCGAGGCCTTACAGTCCGTTCCGTTCACAGAGGAAAATGCTTCAATTCTTGAGAAACACGCCGCAAAAGTTTTCACTCATGTTGTGTTTAAGTTGGTCTTATGGAGCATAGATGCTATCAAAAAATGTGAGATCAGAGAGGTACTTGATGCAGCAGAAGTTACCACATACGTTGTGTCTAAGAAGGAAAGAATGGATAAAAAGATCGAAGTGCGCACGGAGTCGAAGGAAGGTCTGCTTCGCAGTATCAGTTGTTCTTGCCACAAATTGGAATGCGCAGGCACACCATGTTCCCACATATTTTACATTTTGGGAATTTTACAAGAAGAAACACTGCCTAGGTGTTGTATTCCCACTAGGTGGACAATGAGTGCAAAATGTGCATTCGCACCGACCAGAAAGAGCGAGATGTATGAATACTATGCAACCCTTCAAAGGTACCGTAAGTTAAGGAATTTTAGTCACGCAGCATGTTTCAAGGCATGCCACTCTGATGAGGTGTTTCAGCATCTAAAAAGGGTTTTGGAAGGACAAGATGTTTGCAAGGGATCAACAAGTGAACAAGCTGATAGCAAAGGATCAACTAATGCTCAGGGTAACAACATTAGGTTTGGCCCGTTGATGCCACAATCGGCTAACCTTGACGGTGAAGGTTTCGATAAGGTTCTGGATCCCGTGCATGTGCCAGGCTGAGGTGCTCCGAAGAAAAGGCTACAGGGAAAGATGAAGAAGACGAGATCAGAGGGTAGATGTAGCTATTGTCATGAGGCAGATGGTCATAATCGACGTACATGCGCCAAATTGATAGAGGTACCTAATATATCGTAATTTAATGTTTGCATGTTTCCAAATATATTCCATGGCATTAATTATATCCTTCTGTGTAGGATCGCAAAGCAGAACTATGATAGATACAACATTGTGCTAAGAGAATTACAGCCAGTATGTCGACGAGCAACCTGATGTTGGCATGTGCATTGTTGTCTATGTCTAGTACCGTTTGACCTTGTCTCTAAAATATGAGCTGTACTAAAATATACTTCATTCTGTCAGTTAGTCAGTGACTTCCTCATAACGTATGACTCAGCTATTTGGTGGATGTAACAGTATGAGTTTGGGACTTTTTTGCATTTTATATGTGAGTTTATGAAGTGCAACCTCAAGAATCATGGTTTCATCGTGGCCAGCGTGTAGCTTGTTTATTTTGCACGAGAAAATTTGGAAATATATTTACTGGAGGAATTATGTTTCGCTCCCGATTTAATATTACTGATAAATCCGAAAAATACATCAGTCATCCGGTCCTATGCTTCGCCAAGAAATTCTTCTGTTGTCACCTCATCTTGTTGGTCATGATCAAGGGGGAACTAATAACTATACTGATCATATGTTGACTAGCCCTCCTAACCATATGCATGAGCCGTGTACTACCACAGGAAACCACAGCGAAGAAAACAGCTCAGAAAATAATGAAGAAATCCATTCAACAGCGCCATATCACATGTGTCGTGGTGAAGGGGGCATATCCTCCTTGGGATCCGCTCTGGAGCAGAGCAGGCGATCCACCACGGGATCCGTGCAGCCAGATTCGGCGGACTTCGCCGCTGTTGTCCCAGGCGTGACTGGCGCACCTGAAGGCGCCCCGACACCAGACACGCGGCAACCTCCAGCTGGCCCAGACGGCGCGCGCTTTGCCCCCAACTGGTGGTGTACAAGCGGCGCGGTGCGGCTCGCACGAAAGGCGCGTGCCCAGGTGCTGACTCCAACGGTCCCACAACGCCCGGCCGGTCGGGATCTTCTGCGGCGCATGCATCCTCTGAGCAATAGCCGCACGCCACAGAAGATCCGTGCTGCGTCCAGCCAACGCTGGAATCTGCTGCAACTGCTGGCGCGGGCGAATCTGCCTCGGGATCGGGTGCAACTCTGTCTCCTGGTCAGCCCAGAGGATCTTCTGCGCCACAAACTGAGACACGACGTACAAGACTACAAAAAGGGGTAATTGCACCTGTTAGAGGTGATTTAGAGGTCAAAAAAATCACCGTTAAACACGAGGGACCATTTGCTTAAGCCAGTTTTTGTAGAAAATGTGATTTTTTCTACATGCTCAAATAGATGTGCCAAACATGTCTATGAAAGAAATTTGGAAAAAATGTATCCTACAATGCCCCCTTAAGGTGTAGACCGATGTTTTGATCAGTCAGTCTACAGGGCAGAATAAATTCAAAACAATTTAAAAAATTGTAAAACCTTGAAAACCTAGCTATGTTTGTGCAACATATCAAGTGTGCAAAATTAGAGGTGATTTAGAGAAGGTCGAAAAAATCACGGTTAAACACGAGGGACCATTTGGTCTCACTTAAGCCAGTTTTTGTAGAAAAAGTGGTATTTTCCACCACCTCGAAATCACCCCAAATATGTTCTACATGCTCTAATAGATGTGCCAAACATGTCTATGAAAGAAATTTGAAAAAAATGTATCCTACAATGCCCCCTTAAGGTGTAGACCGATGTTTTGATCAGTCAGTCTATAGGGCAGAATAAATTCAAGAAAATTTAAACAATTATAAAACCTTGAAAACCTAGCTATGTTTGTGCAGCATATCAAGTGTGCAAAATTAGAGGTGATTTAGAGAAGGTCGAAAAAATCACGATTAAACACGAGGGACCATTTGGTCTCACTTAAGCTAGTTTTTTGTATAAAATGTGATTTTTTGCACCACCTCCAAATCACCCCAAATATGTTCTACATGCTCAAATAGATGTGCCAAACATGTCTATGAAAGAAATTTGTAAAAAAATATATATCCTACAATGCCCCATTAAGGTGTAGACCGATGTTTTGATCAGTCAGTCTACATGGCAAAATAAATTTAAAATTTTTTAAACAATTGTAAAACCTTGAAAACCTAGCTATGTTTGTGCAACTTATCAAGTGTGCAAATTTAGAGGTGATTTAGAGAAGGTCGAAAAAATCACGGTTAAACACGAGGGACCATTTGGTCTACTTAAGCTACTTTTTGTAGAAAAGGTGATTTTTTCCACCACCTCCAAATCATCCCAAATTTGTGCTACATGCTCAAATAGATGAGCCAAAGATGTCTATGAAAGAAATTTGGAAAAAAAAATGTATTCTACAGTGCCCCCTTAAGGTGTAGATCGATGTTCTGATCAGTCAGTCTACAAGGCAGAATAAATTCAAAAAAAATTAAAAAATTGTAAAATCTTGAAAACCTAGCTATGTTTGTACAAGATATCAAGTGTGCAAAATTAGAGGTGATTTAGATAAGGTCGAAAAAATCACGGTTAAACACACGGGGACCATTTGGTCTCACCTAAGCCAGTTTTTGTAGAAAATGTGATTTTTTCCACCACCTCCAAATCATCCCAAATTTGTTCTACATGCTCAAATATATGAGCCAAACATGCCTATGAAAGAAATTTGGAAAAAAATGTATCCTACAATGCTCCCAAAAGGTGTAGACCGATGTTTTGATCAGTCAGTCTACAGGGCAGAATAAAATTTAAAAAATTAATCAATTGTAAAACCAAGCTATGTTTGTGCAAGATATCAAGTGTGCAAAATTAGAGGTGATTTACAGGAGGTTATTTGAAGAAGGTAAAAATATTGACTTGTGACATATGCAAAAAATAAAATAAAAAGTTAAAAAAATGCCCGCCTACTACTAGTCTCACAGAACATTCATGTGTATTACATATAAGTGAGCATGTATAAAAATGGATAGGGAGTTATTTGAAGAAGGTAAAAATTATTGACTTGTGACATATGCAAAAATTAATGAAAATGAAAAAAATGCCCGCCTACTAGTATGCTCACCAAACACGGCCTGCATACGACTAGAAACCCAACAACATTTGGGCCAGGATACAGGCCCGTGTTGCATGAATGACCTTCCTAGTACGCCCCATGGGGCAGGGAGGGACCAGGTTGCCATGTATGATTTAGATAGGAACTTGTGAGGGAGCTGACAGCCGGGTATATAAACTGGTGCGAGCTCCTCTCACTGGGCGAGGTGGGACTAAACTCCCACCACCACTCGGCTGTGCCCACCACGGCTCTGGCTTGGGCCCAGTTCGGGTGGGCTGACCCAGGCCAACCTCACCCACGCTCTGGCTTGGGCCCAATTCTTTTCTGTTTTTTATTGTGTGTTATTTCACTATTCAATATTTCTTTTCTTTTATATATTTACAACATTTTAAAATCAAATATTTTTTTTTTTATTTCTTCTGACCGTTTTAAAATCAAAAAATGAAATAAAAGTTGTGTTAGTTCTTTTCTTTTTAATAGTCCACACCCTTGTAACAGTATGAGTTTGCGATATTTGGTTTGCATTTTCTATAAATCCGAAAAAATACATCAGTCATCCATCCTCTCCAATTGAAGAATATATAGGATGAATATAGATGATGAATCATACTCATCCTACATATCCTCCACGTAGAGTGCAAGGAAGACCAACGCTTGTAATAATCAAATAGACGAAGGTATTTAAGCAGGTGCAGGACTTGCTGGGGGGGGGCGAGGTGGGACTAAAAATATTAAGACGTGATCCTGGCACGAGATCGGTGCGACGCGGGCTGGCCCGCGTGATGGGTCGGGCTTTGGGGGAGGAGGCAGGGTAGACGTGGGAAACCTACGTGCATGCATGGCATCGGTAATCACGCCCGCACGAACTCCACACCCTGCAGGCGGATCGCGCAGGATTATCGAACTGGGGCCCGACAGGCGTACATGTGTGGGGCCTGCACCGATTAATTCGGTCGGCCTGTCTCTGGCTGACGACGCGCGCCCGTGCGACGACTCTTTCTCGTGCGCTTTGGTGGGGATCCGCCTGCGCTTGGATGTGCCCTGACACCGCACTGATCCCGGAGCAGATATCGTCAGGTCTGACTCCGCGGATCCCGAGGATGATTCGCCAGCAGTTCTGTCACGTTGTGTCACATAAAATGTCCGTTTGGTTTATTTCCTGCACCGTTTTGCAGCAAAAAAATTCAGTGCAGTTGTACATGATCCTGCAACACCTGTCGCGGGGTCTTCTGCGGTGTACACAAACATCGCTAGCACATGTGTGGATAGATCGACGGCCACGTAGCATGAATGTACATAAATGTTCTGAAGTGACTGCAGATTTTTTTCCACATAAGGCCTGCTCACAAACAACTACTCCCTCCGTTCGTAAATATAAGTCTTTTTAGGGATTTCAGTATGAAATACATACGGAGCAAAATGAGTGAATCTACAATAAAAAATACGTCTATATACATCCATATGTAGTTCATACTGAAATGGAAAGGGAAATCATGTGTGTATAAACACATGCATGTCGCGTCGGAAATGGAAATCACATTCTAGCAAAAATATTGTTACAAGACCTCCATCGTGAATGAATTGTTTCATAACTGCAAACATTCGTAAAAAAACAAAAGATGATGTCTCAAGCTTAAAACATTTCTAGAATTAACATTAACCCTCGTACGGAAGCTTGTCTCCGGTGCCAAAATCCAGTGACTTCTTCGTATTGGTCGTCGGAGTTCGCATCAGGATTGGTGACGACCCACCTTCTCCCATATTTTTACACGGTACATCAAGGAGTTGAGTTGTTCCTTTGCCTCGAGCTCTCTAGCTGGAGCCTCCTCATGCTGCATGTCTTGGATGCACAGTTCCTGTCAAAAATCATATGAACATATTAGGACAAACCTAAGGATGATGAAGCCGTAAAATTGATGTAACATGAAGAATAGGAACCTCTGAATCCATGTCCGACCACCCCTCATAATCATCTTTCGGTGGACGATTATACACCAAATATAAATGACATGTCTTGTTGCCGTTCAGACGGGAAATCATCTTTGCAAAAATCACCTGGTCCTAAAATCAGGAACATTCCTTCTGGTAGGTTGCACGCATACTCAGGTAAGAAGTGGTACAAATTTGAATCCTTTTTATAACCATATACAGCCACTTCTTTCATGAGAAAATTATAGTCCAATACGCCGGGTTTAAACAATCTCATCTCAATGGGTTTTTCGTCAAAGTATCCTGTCGGGACATGCGAAATCTCACAATCCCTATGAATGAAAAATTCCATTACTAGCACCTACATACGAGTATCTCCCGTCAGATTTAATACATTGCAATCACCAAAGTTCCATACATGATTTTGCATGTGCATAGCAACATCGTGACAAAGTTACCTTATTATATAGGATGTAATCTTCATCTGTGAGGATTCGGGATTGTTCCATCACTGGATGCTTAGCCTACGTATGAATCGCCGACATAGAGTTACACATGAATTAAATATGGTCATACAAAATGTTGGATGTGAATGTTTACCATGGGTGCGAGGTACTTACAGGGGGAGAATTGAAGACATGTTCTTCGAGTGGAGAACTGTGGCATTCAACGGGTGACACCGACAACGCTAGGCCTTTAGTGTTTGGAGATTGTGCCGCGTAACGCTTCTTGGCCTGCATATGAATAGCTTACACAAAGTTACTCACAAAAAAACTATTCATACACAATATCGGTCGTGATTGTGACTGAATAGCATCGTTGCAAGGTACTCACAGGGGGAGTACTGAAGACATGCTCTTGCGGTTGACTGCTGTGGCATTGAACGTGGGATTGAAACATCGCATGGTCTTCCATCATCTTTCCTTCCATCATGACCTGCTCCACCATAGCCTTGTAGTCCATGTCCTTGCGCTCCCGTTGCAGCCTAATTTCAATATTGGCACGTGCCTGCAACACATTCGTGTCCATGTTGACACGCTCTGTCTGTATAAGGTCGTCGACAACCTTCCGGTCCTTTTGCAATTTAAGCCGCATCTCCTTGTACGCCAGCTGGAATTTCTTTTCCATGACCATGCGGTCCTGCTTTAACTTTTTCCATCTCTTCACGCATCTGCTTAATCTTTTGAGACATATCAGCACGCTCATCCTTAAGCATCCTATCGACATACGCACATTCTTGTTTGAGTGCCCTGTCCATCTCATCACGTTCGTGCTGGACCTTCGCGTCGATCTCCCAGCGGGCTTCACGCAACAACCTGTCGTACTCTCCACGCTTATTGTCATGCACGTGTGAATCCATGGTTCCTACAACACGAGATAGTATTATGCAATTTATGAGATCCAGATTGTCAAAATATACCGATTCTCACTAAAACATAGGACTATTAAAATACCTCGTAATATAGCATTATATGTGAGACGAACTGAGTCCTGAATTTTCAACAAAAGCTCTAATCTCCTAAAATTTGTATTCCTAATTTGGTATGAACAACCTCATCCAAATCAGTCCTAAATAATCCAGCAACTCCTTCAACAACACCTCCTTTACTGTAGTATTGAGAATAAGTCTATGTACGCCACATCTAAGTGGCTAAATCAAACATCATCCAAATCATTCCTACTAATGCAACATAGCCTAAAGGTCTAGTAAAGAAACTCCAACGACAAAAAAATATCCATAACTAGATCGTATGATCAGGATCCCCTAACAACCAATCGCAAAGCTCTTGCATAAAATTCTTCACTCCAACCGTACGCAAATCATTCATAGTAATCCAGTATAGCATAAAGGGCTAGAAAATTAGCTCCACCAACATAATATTTCCGTAACCCAGATCGTATTATGAACTACTGTGAACTTGCAATCACATCTAATCTCATAACAGACCTTTACTCCAAGTAAAGACAAGCACACACAATCTTGGACCAAAATAGTACCTTCGACGGAAAATTAATCCCCCAGGAACAAATACCAAAGATCTTGCACACAATATGGCATCTCTAATCTCATCACAACCTCCTTTTTGGTCCAATCAATGGAAAAAAGTATGAACGTTTCAAGAGATGGGAGGAGACGTGGAGGATGATAGCTTTTTCTTTTTACTCTGGCGTCGGCGTGGGCTCCCGCAGAGCAATGACGCGACTACCGGCGACGGCTACCTCTGGACACCAAAACTTACTGGGCGGTTAAGAAAGGAGCGATATGCGGAAAGAAAAGATGGGAGGGATATGCGGTACGATGGAAGGGTACATATCTCCCGTGATATATGAAGATATATTTACAAGTAATGCGCATGGATGGTCCTTCCATGATTTTAGGGTCGGTTAGTCGGTTGGAAGATTTGTTAGTTGGCCTATTTATAGGGAGCACGATCCTCTGGTGCTGGTGTTAGGGTTTGTTAGCCCAGCGGAGGAGTCCCTAGTTCTTCTCTTACCCAAGGGATTACGACCACCGTCTGTCATTGCCGCAGTCGCCTGACACCAAATCAACCATGTCGTCGTCGAGCTCGATTAGGTGCGCATTGGGGGGCCGATCAGTTGATGTGCCCCTGATCCCTTGCCCTGACGGTGGCGAAACGGTTAGATTCTATCTCTCCAGTACGGAAGAGCACGATGGTTGTGTGTTCTACAAGTGCAAGCACCACGATGTACACTCTCTTTACACTTTGGGTTGACATTTACTGCATGAGTAATTTTTTCTACACTTTCATTAGTGCTGGTTTGATTTGTGTTCACTTGATTCATAGGATCCATGTGATTTCTGGCGCCGGGAACTAGAGTACGTGGATCATCTTGTTGGTACAAGTGTCCTTGTTGGTGCTTATGCCCTTGATGCAATTGCTGCAGCACAGGATAGAAGGGAACAGCTACAACGCACAAAAAAACAGTGGGGTAAGAATGCATGTACCAAGAGTGGCAACATTGGAGGCAGGACAAATTACAGTCAGAGCAATGTGGCTACCATTACGAACCACCAAGCTTATACGATGTTAGGACTAGGGAGACAAATTGTTTTCATGCTGAAGCTGTTGACGGCTAGTGTAATGGTGTTGTGTGTGTTCTGTGTGATGTTGATTGTGAAGAAATAATATATTTGTGATCGTATCAAGGCGATTATCATGGTCACCAGTAATAACAACTTAATAAGAAGAGGTGTTCTAACATGATACCTGTTACACCCCCACCCCTCTTTTAACATGACCGGTAAGAGTAAGAAATAAATCTTAGACGATGATTGCATGAAATAGTTGTTTTGATTATTTCTTACCTTCTTGACTATTATGAGAAAATAAGGGGTAAGACGAAGCATGTTAAAATTGCTAAAAAGAATGAATAAACCGAGTTCTGATAACCCACAAGTATAGGGGATCGCAACAGTTTTCGAGGGTAGAGTATTCAACCCAAATTTATTGATTCGACACAACGGGAGCCAAAGAATATTCTCAAGTATTAGCAGTTGAGTTGTCAATTCAACCACACCTGGATAACTTAGTATCTGCAGCAAAGTATTTAGTAGCAAAGTAATATGGAAGTAACGGTAACGCAAGCAAGAGTAATATTTTTGGGTTTTGTAGTGATTGTAAAAGTAGCAACGGAAAAGTAAATAAGCGAAGAACAATATGTGAAAAGCTCGTAGGCATTGGATCTGTGATGGAGAATTATGCCGGATGCGGTTCATCATGTAATAGTCATAACACAGGGTGACACAGAACTAGCTCCAATTCATCAATGTAATGTAGGCATGTATTCCGAATATAGTCATACGTGCTTATGGAAAAGAACTTGCATGACATCTTTTGTCCTACCCTCCCGTGGCAGCGGGGTCCTAATGGAAACTAAGGGATATTAAGGCCTCCTTCTAATAGAGTACTGGACCAAAGCATTAACACATAGTGAATACATGAACTCCTCAAACTATGGTCATCACCGGGAGTGGTCCCGATTATTGTCACTTCGGGGTTGTCGGATCATAACACATTGTAGGTGACTATAGACTTGCAAGATAGGATCAAGAACTCACATATATTCATGAAAACATAATAGGTTCAGATCTGAAATCATGGCACTCAGGCCCTAGTGACAAGCATTAAGCATAGCAAAGTCATAGCAACATCAATCTCAGAACATAATGGACACTAGGGATCAAACCATAACAAAACTAACTCGATTACATGATAAATCTCATCCAACCCATCACCGTCCAGCAAGCCTACGATGGAATTACTCACGCACGGCGGTGAGCATCATGAAATTGGTGATGGAGGATGGTTGATGATGACGACGACGACGGATTCCCCTCTCCGGAGCCCCGAACGGACTCCAGATCAGCCCTCCCAAGAGGTTTTAGGGCTTGGCGGCGGCTCTGTATCGTAAAACGCGATGAATCCTTCTCTCTTTTTTTTTCTCCCCGGACACGAATATATGGAGTTGGAGTTGAGGTCGGTGGAGCGTCAGGGGGCCCACGAGGCAGGGGGGCAGGCGTGCCCCCACCCTCGTGGACAGGTGGAGGCCCCCCTGACGTGGATTCTTCTTCCAGTATTTTTAATATTTTCCAAAAATAAGTTCCGTGGAGTTTCAGGTCATTCCGAGAACTTTTGTTTCTGCACATCAATAACGCCATGGCAATTCTGCTGAAAACAGCGTCAGTCTGGGTTAGTTCCATTCAAATCATGCAAGTTAGAGTCCAAAACAAGGGCAAAAGTGTTTGGAAAAGTAGATACGACAGAGACGTATCAACTCCCCCAAGCTTAAACCTTTGCTTGTCCTCAAGCAATTCAGTTGATAAACTGAAAGAGATAAAGGAAAACTTTTACGAACTCTGTTTGCTCTTGTTGTTGTAAATATGTAAAGCCAGCATTCAGGTTTTCAGCAAAGATTATAACTAACCACATTCACAATAACACTTAGGTCTCATGTTTACTCATGTCAATGGCATAATCAACTAGCGAGCAATAATAATAAATCTCGGATAACAACACTTCCTCAAAACAATCATAATATGATATAATAAGATGGTATCTCGCTAGCCCTTTCTGAGACCGCAAAACATAAATGCAGAGCACCTTTAAAGACCAAGGACTGACTAGACATTGTAATTCATGGTAAAAGAGATCCAGTCATAGTCATACCCAATATAAATTAATAATAATGGATGCAAATGACAGCAGTGCTCTCCAGCTGGTGCTTTTTAATAAGAGGGTGATGACTCAACATAAAAGTAAATAGATAGGTCCTTCGCAGAGGGAAGCAGGGATTTGTAGAGGTGCCAGAGCTCGGTTTTAAAGCAGAGATAAATAATATTTTGAGCGGCATACTTTCATTGTCAACATAACAACCGAGAGATGGCGATATCTTCCATGCTACACACATTATAGGCGGTTCCCAAACAGAATGGTAAAGTTTATACTCCCCCTCCACCAACAAGCATCAATCCATGGCTTGCTCGAAACAACGAGTGCCTCCAACTAACAACAGTCCCAGGGGGAGTTTTGTTTGCAATTATTTTGATTTAGTTTGCATAAAGCATGGGACTGGGCATCCCGGTGACCAGCCATTTTCTCGTGAGTGAGGAGCGGAGTCCACTCCTCTTGAGAATAACCCGCCTAGTATGGAAGATACGGACAACCCTAGTTGATACATGAGCTATTCGAGCATACAAAACAGAATTTCATTTGAAGGTTTAGAGTTTGGCACATACAAATTTACTTGGAACGGCAGGTAGATACCGCATATAGGAAGGTATAGTGGACTCATATGGAATAACTTTGGGGTTTATGGGAATGGATGCACAAGCAGTATTCCCGCTTAGTACAAGTGAAGGCTAGCAAAAGACTGGGAAGCGACCAACTAGAGAGCGACAACAGTCATGAACATGCAGTAAAATTAATAAACATTGAGTGCAAGCATGAGTAGAATATAATCCACCATGAACATAAATATCGTGAAGGCTATGTTGATTTGTTTCAACTCATGTGTGAACATGTGCCAAGTCAAGTTACTTAAATCATTCAAAGGAGGATACCACCCCACTATACCACATCACAACCATTTTAATAGCATGTTGGCATGCAAGGTAAACCATTATAACTCATAGCCAATCTAGCATGGCACGATCAACTATAATCTCTAATTGTCATTGCAAACATGTTTATTCATAATAGGCTGAATCAGGAACGATGAACTAATCATATTTACAAAAACAAGAGAGGTTGAGTTCATACCAGCTTCTCTTATCTCAATCAGTCCATCATATATCGTCATAATTGCCTTTCACTTGCACGACCAAACGATGTGAATAATAATAATAGTGCACGTGCATTGGACTAAGCTGGAATCTGCGAGCATTCAATAAACAGAAGAAGACAAGGCAATATGGGCTCTGGGTTAAATCAACAATAATGCATATAAGAGCCACTTCAAAAATTTCATCATGGTCTTCTCCTATCGACCCCCAAAGAAAAGAAAAGAAATAAAACTATTTACACGGGAAAGTTCCCGACAAGCAAAAGAAGAACGGGAAATCTTTTTGGGTTTTCTTTTTAATTATTACTACTACAGCAAGAAAGGTAAACTAACTAAAAGCTACAACTATATTTTTTTTGTTTTTCTTAAGGTTTATCAAACACACAAGAAGAAAGCATAAAAAGAAAATAAACTAGCATGGATGTTACAGTGAAAGAGTATGAGCACCGACATCTAGCAATGAGTGTGTGAACATGAATGTAATGTCGGTGAGAAATACGTACTGAGATCTAGCAATGGCCTAAGTTGGTCTATTGCCACGGATGGCCTGGCGGATATCCAAAGTTGTAGTTGGGGTCGTACTGAGATGCAGCGGCTATTGCATTGTGGGATGCAGCTTGGAGGCGAGTTGCCCTCGTCCTCCTTTCGTACTCATCTGCCTCCTCCCTGGTTATAAAATGTCTTCCTTTTGCCTGATAATCAAAGAAGGCAGGAGCAGGGAGAGCAATTTGGAGAGGACGACGCCTGTCAAAGATTAGTCGATACTGGAGAGGTGGTTGGTTCCTCTCGACAAATAGATGGTGAACCATAGCATTAAAGTCTAGATAAGTGGGAGGCAGTTCAATATCATCATCACATATGGTTACACCAAGAAAATCAGCTAAGCGGGTTGCATAAATTCCACCAAAGAAATCTCCATTAAAGCTATTATGATGCAACCTACGTGCAACTATGGCTCCCAAATTATAAGATTTGTCTCCTAACACAACACTCCTAAGAATACTGAGGTCAGGGACACACATATGACATGCTTCATCTTTACCATTTATGCATCTACCTATGAAGAGAGCAAAATAATGTATAGCAGGAAAATGAATGCTCCCTATGGTAGCTTGTGCTATATCTCTAGATTCCCCCACAGTTATACTAGCAAGAAATTCTCTAAATTCAGACTTGCGAGGTTCACTAGCACTACCCCATTGTGGAAGTTTGCAAGCAGTGGTAAAATCCTCTAAGTCCATCGTATAAGATTTTTCATAAAGATCAAACAGGACGGTTTGAGAATTGCGTGAAGATGAAAATTCAAACCTCCTCACAAATGAACTAGTGATATAGTGGTACTGCCAACACTTTTCTGCCTCGAAGCTCACAAGATCAGCGTTACGCAAATATGCGTTAAATTTTTCTTGATTCTCGCTCGATTCATAAAGTCTTCAGAAGGCCATTCACAAGGCCGCACTGGAGCGTTCCTTGGTGGTTCATCGTCAGCATCACGCATTGCAAGCCTGGGTCCTTGCTTTTTTGAAGAACCACCTTGGTACATTTTCCTAAGCATATTTCTTCCTCTAAAAAATTTCTGAAATTTTTAGTAACTTCGAATAAAAGTGAACCAAGCTCAACAAAATTGATAGAAACTACTCCTACAAGTGCCTAGAGACTATATCATGCATTACAACTACTTGGAACCATATAAATTTGACATGCAAGCTCAAGAACATGGTCACCTAGGCAGCACAAATTTGCAATGAATAAAGCACTAGAACAAAAACTAATTGGACCAATGGAGGAGTCACATACCAAGGAACAATCCCCTAAAGCAGTTTTGTGAGAGGTGCTTTGAGCAAGGAGATCGAAAATCGCAGCTAAATGAGCTAGAACTCGTGCTTGAGCTGGATGGTGATTTTTTTGGGAGGAAGAAGAAGTGTGTGGGTGCAAGAGTAAGTGGAGGGGAGCCACCGTGGGCCCACGAGGCAGGGGGCGCGCCCTGGACCCTCGTGGCCAGGTGTTTGCTCCCCTTGCTGTGTTCTCAGTGCCAGATATTCTCAAATATTCCAGAAAAAAAAATCATATTTCAATTTCAGGGCATTTGGAGAACTTTTATTTTCGGGGTATTTTTATATTGCACGGATAATTCAGAAAACAGACAAAAAATACTAATTTTACTTTATTTCAACTAAATAATAGAAAGTAAAAGGAAGGTACAGAAGGTTGTGCCTTCTAGTTTCATCCATCTCATGCTCATCAAAAGGAATCCACTAACAAGGTTGATCAGGTCTTGTTAACAAACTCATTCCGAATAACATGGAACCGGAGAAATTTCGAACAACACTATGTTACCTCAACGGGGATATGCACATCCCCAATAATAAGAATATCATATCTCTTTTTGATAGTAGGAAGCGGAAATTCAAAACCTCCAAAAATAATCGATTGAATTTTTCCAATAGAATTGATACTATGAACTTGAGGTTGTTTCCTCGGAAAGTGTACTGTATGCTCATTGCCATTAACATGAAAAGTGACATTGCCTTTGTTGCAATCAATAACAGTCCCTGCAGTGTTCAAAAAAGGTCTTCCAAGAATAATAGACATACTATCGTCCTTGGGAATATCAAAAATAACAAAGTCCGTTAAAATAGTAACGTTTGCAACCACAACAGGCACATCCTCACAAATACCGACAGGTATAGCAGTTGATTTATCAGCCATTTGCAAAGATATTTCAGTAGGTGCCAACTTATTCAAATCAAGTCTACGATATAAAGAGAGAGGCATAACACTAACACCGCTCCAAGATCACATAAAGCAGTTTTAACATAGTTTCTTTTAATGGAGCATGGTATAGTGGGTACTCCTGGATCTCCAAGTTTCTTTGGTATCAGGCCCGACCCTGATGGGGGGGCAGGGGGGCGGCCGCCCCGGGCCCCCGGAATGGAGGGGCCCCCACCGGCAGATGTGTGCTTAGGCCCAGCTGCTGCGTGGACTGAAGGATACTGCCATTCTGGCCCAAGTTACTGCGTATAGAAGAGAGAGTCCGGTTAATAACGCACCAGAATATTATTAGCGATCGTGGATTGAGTCAGCCTTCCACGATAGATGCATCAGTTACGGGGTTGCGGCTTCACGCATGCATGAGGCACGGTGTAGGCGGCGGCGGCTGCCGCAGATGCTTTTTTGCCTGTTCGTCTCACGCGTCACGCCGCCGCACCCTCTCACCTGATCGATAATCGCCATCACCTCCTCGTCTATAGGGACCTCGACCGCGAGATTATCACCAAGCCGAGAAACTGATTCTAGAGCAGAAGGTATGTATGGCCTAGCTATTTTGCTTTTGCCCGTGATCGTTGTTCCCATGCATTGGGATTGATAATCGATTGATTGGCCGTTGGTAGGGATGGATATGATTAGGCTTTGTCATTTGTGAGTTCAGTGTGATGATTAGTATGATTTTATCGAGTTGATTTAGCATCTGGATAGCTTTGCTACACGCCAATTTTTATATAGCCTTGCATTAATTCTCAAATTCTAATGGCAAGTCCAATTGAGAGACCTTGATGCGATGCTTAGGGCAATATATAAATTCTATACATAGGATCTGTCAAAAAGTCCCTACTGTTGTGCTAATTGCAATTTATAGATGCTTCCGTATTAAATTGATCTGACTGTGTCCGTTGTTTGCTTTCTGGAACGTAGAGATGCAAGCACTCGGTATGCTAAAAGAAGCAAGTCCTTCATTTTCTTGTTAGATGGTTAATCTTTTTTCGAATTCTTCCACCTCATGAGTAAATAATTTGTCAGGCACAAGATTGAATCCTCGGATTATATTAGAAGTTGGGGAAAACCACTAATAAATTGGTCCCCATGACTTACTCTAAGGGCCCCGAGCTCTAGTTTCGCCCCGGGCCCCTAAAATCTCAAGACCGGCCCTGTTTGGTATTCCACCCTTAAAAGTGTAATTAGCAAGCATGGTGGAAATTTCAGCTTCCGGTATCTTTCTTTTATTAGTAACAATATCCTTCATATACTTAGCATAAGGATTCATTTTAAGCATATCAGTCAAACACATACGCAAGAAGATAGGTCTAATCATTTCAGCAAAGTGCTCAAAATCCTCATCATCCTTTTTCTTGGATGGTTTAGGAGGAAAAGGCATGGGTTTCTGAACCCATGGTTCTCTTTCTTTACCGTGTTTCCTAGCAACAAAGTCTCTCTTATCATATCGTTGATTCTTTGATTGTGGGTTATCAAGATCAACAGCAGGTTCAATTTCTATATCATTGTCATTACTAGGTTGAGCATCTTCATGAACATTATCATTAGTTTCATGTTCATTACCAGATTGTGTTTCAGCATCAGAAATAGAAATATCATTTGGATTCTCAGGTGTTTCAGCAATAGGTTCAGTAGAAGCATGCAAAGTCCTATCATTTTTCTTTATCTTCTTTTTAGAAGGACTAGGTGCATCTATATTATTTCTCTGAGAATCTTGCTCAATTCTCTTAGGGTGGCCTTCACGATACAAAGGTTCCTGAGTCATTTTACCGGTTCTAGTAGCCACTCTAACAGCGTAATAATAATTATTATTGTTCATTTCATTGAGCAAATCATTTTGAGCTTTAAGTACTTGTTCTACTTGAGTGGTAACCATAGAAGCATGTTTACTAATGAGTTTAAGTTCACCTTTAACTCTAGACATATAATCACCCAAGTGTTCAATCATATAAGCATTTTGTTTTAATTGTCTACCAAAATAAGCATTGAAATCTTCTTGCTTAACCATAAAATTATCAAACTCATCCAAACATTGGCTAGCAAACTTATAGTGAGGAATATCACCTTCATCAAGTCTATAGAGAAAATTTACCTTTACTACCTGTGTCGGGTTATCGACCATGAGTTTCTTCAATAGGTAATTGATCAAGATCATATGTTTCTTCAACAGGCGGTAAATTAAGACCATGTATTTCTTCAAAAGGAGGTAAATTCTTAACATCTTCGGCTTTGCATATCTTCAGGACTGAGAAATAGAACACCCCTCTTCTTCGGAGTTGGTTTAGGAATAGGCTCAGGAAGTGTCCAATTATTTTCATTTGTCAACATATTATTCAATAAAATTTCAGCTTCATCCGGTGTTCTTTCCCTGAAAACAGAACCGGCACAACTATCCAGGTAATCTCTGGAAGCATCGGTTAGTCCATTATAAAAGATATCAAGTATTTCATTTTTCTTAAGAGGATGATCAGGCAAAGCATTAAGTAATTGGAGAAGCCTCCCCCAAGCTTGTGGGAGACTCTCTTCTTCAATTTGCACAAAATTATATATATCCCTTAAAGCAACTTGTTTCTTATGAGCAGGGAAATATTTAGCAGAGAAGTAATAAATCATATCCTCGGGACTACGCACACAACCAGGATCAAGAGAATTAAACCATATATTAGCATCACCCTTTAATGAGAATGGAAATATTTTAAGGATATAAAAGTAGCGAGCTCTCTCATCATTAGTGAACAGGGTGGCTATATCATTTAATTTAGTAAGATGTGCCACAACAGTTTCAGATTCATAGCCATAAAAAGGATCAGATTCAACCAAAGTAATTATATCAGGATCAACAGAGAATTCATAATCCTTATCAATAACATAGATAGGTGAAGTAGCAAAAGCAGGGTCAGGTTTCATTCTAGCATTAAGAGATTGCTGCTTCCATTTAGCAAATAACTTCTTAAGATCACTTCTATCATTGCAAGCAAGAATAGCTCTAGCGGATTCTTCATCCAGAACACGAGTTGGAGTTGAGGTCGGTGGAGCATCAGGGGGCCCATGAGGCAGGGGGCGCGCGCAGGGGGGCAGGCGCGCCCCCACCCTCGTGGACAGGTGGAGGCCCCCATGACATGGATTCTTCTTCCAGTATTTTTAATATTTTCCAAAAATAAGTTCCGTTGAGTTTCAGGTCATTCCGAGAACTTTTGTTTCTGCACATAAATGACACCATGGCAATTCTGCTGAAAACAGTGTCAGTCCGGGTTAGTTCCATTCAAATCATGCAAGTTAGAGTAAACGTAAACAACCATTTAAATTCTTGCCCACTATGTTGTGCATGAACACAAGAGTACCATGAAATAAAAATAAAGTACGTCATTACAACAATGACTTAAAAATCCCTTAATTTATTTTCGCACACTACGTTTTGCCAAAACTACTCGAGAGGCACATCAGTAACATGGGAAACAAACAGATAAATCTCATGATCTCCCAGGTACAGCAACATCAGCACCTTCTGTCCTAACAGCAAGTTTTTTTCCTTCTTCATGAACTCGTTCCATTTGTTGACGCGGACACGACCGTCAACATCAGTAATGGTGTATGTACTTGACACAGTAGTGTGTGGATGACAAACAATGGTTATGGCACCATATTCCTCCATTTCTTCAGGGACAACACGATTAGGCAGTTTCTATTTGGAAAAAATATTTGTTACATCAACACGTGGCAAATTATTGTTATGTAGTAATGGAAGAACAATTAATTTGGAACCAAGCTAAAAACATACTGAAATGACACAAAGTAAATGAAGAACAGAAAGATGGTTACCGAGAAGTTTTTGTTGCAATCTGACCATGTCAACGTATGGAGGAATGCATATGCTCTTCCTTGATCATAGTTTCCAGCATCATGATGCTCCACTAACTTGTCAAAGTCCATCACTTGGAGTATGACATACTCCATCATTCTTCAGTTTAAACTTGTCCCCTCAGTTACAACGACATTGTCAATAATATCTATTTTCTCATTGGACAATTGGTAGTATGCTACAATGTTATAGCATAGACAATTTAATTTATAACATATGGTATATGATAAAGTTAGAGTAATAAAACTTGCAGGAGCAAAAAAAGTATCTTACTTGGATGTATGATAGGCAAATTCCCAGTTGTCACAACGCTACTTGGTACTTCTGAATTGTCAGTACTGAATGTAATCTCCTGACCCACATGTAGCGTGTAAACTCTAACAAATTTCTTCCAAGACTCCCCTGAAATGTATGTCAACTCATTGTCATTGGTAATCTCACATGGGAATTCAAACCCCTCATTGGTACTAAAACTTGCTTCAAAGTTCCCATATTTTCCCAAGGGCACTCCAAATTTCTGCGTGAAACTGTATCTGTCATAGCAGGGGATTACCTGAGTAGCATATGTACGACTGTTAATATATATGAACTGCCTGTTAATCTAAAGAATTTGTCCAATCATAGATGACTAGCATAGTAGTTCACTACTTCGTAGCAGTATTATCATATAACCTCATAGAAGATTTAAATTTACATGCACGTACACAAAACCATTTTATCATCTAAGAAATCAACATGCAATATAACTCTTTTTGCAGTAAACATTACAAACAACTCACTGAGTACAAAGGGTCCGAGTACAATATTCGTTCAATATTACTGCCTCCGTCCAAAAATTTGTGGACAAAGAGTTGTACATACGGATGAATCTATGAAGAAAACATGACTAGATACATGCGTATCTACATGAATCTAACACATTAATTTTGGATCGGACGGAGTACTAAATTTCTCATGATATTTGCTACGGGTCATGTCAGGCTGGATCTTACTGTCTTGTTTGCAAATCCTGCGCGCAGGGTAATGGTACAAAACTCCCTTATACGATGCTCACCGGGGCACAAACCCTTGGTGTCCAAACAAATGCCACACTACGAATCGAGATCAATCTCATTACTAGTACGTACAGTCTTAAAGATTATTGCTAGCAGTTGAATTCAGATCTGACAGATTCTATAGTGCAAATACGTACCACGCTGATCTCCTTAACCATTTTCGCTCGAGAGAGGGACGTGACGAGGAGGGGGTGATAAGAGCACTCACTTCCGACCCCTGAGCTGACGATGGCGGCGGGGGCGTCCGGAGATTTTGAAAAGCGCGTACGCCCGGCGTCTCCGATCTTATATTGGAGCGATCGTGGCAGTGGTAGGAGGCCCCGATGCCATGGGTGGTTAGGAAGGCGGTGCGATCACGGGATTTCGGGAGAGGTGGCGTGCGTGAGTTATGGGATCTTTTAACATATATCATCAAGATTAAAAAAACATTATGTTGTGGTAAAAAATACATTTCATAAGGGTGAACTAGGTTTTTGGTTCCAAACAAGTATGAACGATATATAATTCCAAAATTGGCCTTGTCCATTTTCCAAATAAGTTTCACAACAATACATGCCATGACCAATGCAAGCAAGCATGCAGAATGGTTTTCAGTTTAGCGGAGTTTTTCATTTTCAGACGAAAATGCCTGAATGTGGCCGCACGTGACAACACTTGCAATCATTGCCGAAAATGGTTCAAACTAGGCATGGAGGCGTACAATGGCCATGAATTGTCAGCGCAAAAAAGTTCGGTTGACTTAAGATATGTGAAGAAACCATCGAGCATTTTCGGAGGGTGCCAGGCTAGCCCGGAAGGACGAATCTGGGAGCACCTCCATGTTAACACCACATACAAATGATTCCAACTTTTTTTCATGGCCTCCCACGAGCAAATCAAGCAAACATGCACATATGGTTCTCAGTTTTGACAACTTCTCCACGTATTGGGATTTTTTTATATAAAAAATGCCCAAAAACTGGCCCCACGTGACATTAGTTGCAAACTTTACTAACAATACTTCAAACTTGGCATGGAGGACTAACATGACCATGAGCTGTTACCCCAAAAATTTGTGTTGAGTTAAGAAAGGTCAACAAACCAGCATGTGTCTTCTCAGAGGATGCCATGTTAGCCCAAAGGAAGGGCGCGTATTGGAGCACCTCCATGTTTACAATATCCACAAATGATGCCAACTTTATTTCATGATCTCCCATGAGAAAATCAAGAATGCATTCACAATGGTTTTTAATTTGGCCAACATTTATAATCTTCTGCAATTTCGAAACGAAAAAGAAACATCGCCTGCATGGTCTACCCCCCTAGCCACACATCAAAAGCAGGGGGCACATGATGCATTACACTTTGTTTGTCTTATGGTGGACCTAGTTGACACACCAAGCCTAGTTGGATCATTGGCCTACACCGGATTCCATGTCGTATGAAAGCTCGGGTACATCAACTGCTCCCGTCTAGAACCTTCGAACTGCACTGTCCACTTTGTGAAGCAAGTACAACATGAAATATGTGAAATTCCCCCAAGCTTTTAAAGTGCATCTCATGACAAAATCCCGCAAGCATGCAAAAATTTAGCATGTACGGTAATTTTTTCGGCCGAAAATACTCGAAAACTGGCCGCACGTGACAAAACTTGCAAACTTTACAAAAAAATGGTTCAAACATGGCATGGAGGCCTAACATGGACTTCAATAGTCACCCCAAAAGGCTGGGTTGATTTCATACAGGTCAGGATAGTACTCCCTCCATTCCCTTATACAAGGCCACTATCAAAAATACATTTTGCAACAATACAAGGCCACCAACAGTAATCGAGGCAAAATTTAATGATGTTTCCTCGTACTAGCAACTTTTTAGTACTTACATGCTTGTAGTCATAGTGACACACAACCACTTCCTTCACAATCATTCGTTTCATGCTTGTGGTGTATTAATGATCCCGGTGAACGAAAAGAAAAATTAACTTGCAAAGGAGTCATTAAATTTTATCTTGGTACCTGTAATATGAGTTTGTGGCCTTGTATAAGGGAATGGAGGGAGTATAGCATCTGCTCTCAAAGGGCGCCAGGCTCGGCCGAAAGGGCTTGTGTCGGGGAACCTCCATGTTCACACCATCTTCATATTTTGTCAAATATATTTCATGGTCTCCCATGACCAAATGAAGCATGCATGCACAGTGGTTGTAGTTTCTACTAGATTTTCGAATTTCTTCCATTTTCGGTCATAAATGCCCGAAAAGTGGCCACAATTTCCTAAACTTGCAAATTTTGCTGAAACTCGTTTTAATGTTGTCCTAGAAGCCTGTAATGTAACATTTTCCATTGCATGTCAGAAGTTGGGTTCATTACACATGAAGCATGATCTACTTGGTTTGTACATTCGACAGTGTAGCACGAAGGTTCTCGACGGAGGCAGTGCATGTACTGCATCGACTCCATGGATGGAATCCAGTTTGAACCAATGTTCGCACTTGGTATGGTGTCAATTAGGTCCGCCCTTAGGCAAAGAAGCTTGAAGGCATCATGTGCTACCCCTTTTGATGGTTGTCTAGGGGGGTAGACCGTCTGGGAGGAAATGAAAAAATCATGTGTAACCATGGACGCACTGTGCATGCATGCTAGATTTGGTTCATGGGATGACATCAAAATAACTTCGAATCCTATGTAGATGGTTTATTGAAGGAGGTGGCCCGAGACGGGCCCTTCCGGGCTATCCTTGTACCCTCCGAAAGCACATGTTGGTTTATTGACCTATATTAAATGACCGCCAAGTTTGTAGGGTTACAATCCATGGCCATGTTAGGGATACATATGCCAAGTTTGAACCATTTTCATCTAAGTTTGCAAGTTTTCTCACGTGTAAATCTTAGTCTAAACTGAGAAGCATTTCGCATGGCAGCTTGTTTTGGTCATGGGATTCCATGGGAAATAGTAGACATCATTTTGTATTGTAGATGATCTACTAAACATGGGGGTGCCCCCAAACACGCCCTTGCGGCCTTGACTGGCACCCTCCGAAATCACATGCTGGTTTGTTGACCTACCTGAAATCAACCCAACTTTGCAGGGTTGCAAGCCATGGTAATTTTTGGGGTACATTCAAGTTTCAACCATTTTCAGCAAAGTTGCAAGTTTTGTCACGTACGGCCAATTTTCGGTCATTTTCAGAACAAACAACATATTTTACCACTTAAAAATGCATTCCTTTCTCGACGACACATTTGTTTTTTCTTCGGAACATTACATGCTAATGTTTCAACCTCCCATAACTCATGCCGCCCAGATCTCTCGAAATCCCACGATTACAGCTCCTCCCACGTAACCACACACGGCATCCAGGCCCCGTACCACCTCCCACGACCGCTGCAAGATCAGATTGTAGCCACCACCCGCCGCCCACCGCCCACCGCCCACCGGGAACGTCGCCTGAGGGGTCGGACGGCAGTGGTGTTGCCGCCGCCTCCTACGCGCGTCAACGCAGCGCTGCTCCTGTTGCTGCAGTCGAGTGCCACACATCCACATCTAGTGTGGGATGCACTATCCGCGTGGAGCATTGGGCCGCCACCGTCGACGGCAGAAGGTTACGTGATCATAGTTCTTTTTAATCTTTCTCAGACACGCACGTCTACTAGTAAAGCCCTAATAGGTTTCCCACAAGTTATTCCAGTCGTCAAGATTACCTAATCATAGCTCTCATTAATAACTATCTTGTAATCAATCTTGGCACACTACACGAACGTCCGAAGAGGTAATACCACAACAAGGGTATCTCTTTCATGAAATAACGTCGTATGTTTATGCAATCCAAAACCATAGTTGATCTGTCCCAATGTTATGCATCACCAAAATCTGTAGTGTGCTTAAAGTTACATGTAGTTCATATTATTTAATAAACTCATCTGTGCCTGCATATAAGATTTTATTTTTGTTATACATTTCTCAACGTGAAGGTCAAATAAATTGAACCGGTTTTGCTTCTGTTCCATAGGTGCTAGTAAAATGGAAACTACTGTTAAAAGTGCTGCTAATGGAGAAAAACACATCTCCGAAATGACCGATGAGGTACGTAGTTGACATTTCGTTTGAAAACTGTATTTGCACACACTTCTTTCATACTCGATAAAATCTAATTCCACTTTTGCATGAACTCTTTTCGAAGCACGGCCATATGAAGTTAGTGTGCTCACCGTCAAGGCTCGCCAGAGTCATGAAATTGTTGTCACCAAAACACATAGAGAAAATCATAAGCGATACCGGTCTTGGGGGTCTAAACAAGAATCATGAATTTAAACTCTGGCGCATTATGTTGATAAGACTAGCAAAGAGCTTCGATAGTGAGACATCCTCCATTACCATAGGTAAAACACCCATTCCTATCACCGCAGAAGACGTGCACCATATTTGGCCTTGCGATAGAAGGGGAGGATATTGATGAAACGCTGCAAAGCACACCAGATCCAAATTTGTTTAACACATTTCAAAACAATGGGAGCATTGATCTGGCTGACCTTGAGACAATGATCTTACGTTCCAAAACTCCGGACGATGATTTCCTGGCGCAGTTCGTTCTTTTCGCTATTGGTACAGTTTTAGCACCAACAGCACAATGTTATGTCGACGCGAAATATCTTAAACTTGTTGCGGATATTAAAAGCCTTCGGAGATTGAACTGGGGATGTTTCACAATGAAACACTTGTTCAGGTGCATACACAAATTTAACTCTCTTGATCAAGTATCTTCACAGGGAAATCTACCTCTGCTTCAGGTTAGTGCAACATCACTAGTTAACATTCTACAGTTGTTTTTCTTTTCCATATCTCTCTATATTGACAAAGTAATTTATTGTGAAGATTTGGTACTGGGAGCACTTGCGTTCTGGCAAATTGATGTATCCTCCTATACCCCCACCATTGGTCGCACGATGGGACGAATGCACGTGCGTAATAAGAGCAGAAGCTTACACCTCAGGAGGTCTTCATAAAGGACTGGTGTGTTTGTAGATTTGACCCATGTATATTTCCGGTTATTTATTTGCTACTACTGATTCATTGTACCTAATTCAAAGGTTGTGATGGAAATTTATGCTCGACAACCGGAGGCCAACAATAGAAAGGATCCAGGAAGCAAAAAAATTGTACGTGTGGATGAAGGTGATTCATCTCGAGCACAGTCACAAGGTCAAAATATGAGTAGCCACAAAGTAAGCCCAACAAAGACAATTTTCATTTTCCAAGATCAGTAAAAGGTCGCATCGAAACTCATTCATTTTGCTTTGTTCTGAACGGCGTGTTATTTCGTTTGCACAGGTGGAAATGATAGTTGCAACCCTGAATGCACGTTGTGCTGAACAAGAAAAGATGATAGGCAGATAGTTAATGGAATTTCAGCACAGATTTGACGCGAAATTCCTCACCCTGAGCGAAGAGTTAATCGACATTAAGAGTAAATCTGGCAGTAATCCTAGGCTCTCGCTGCTCGAGGACGAAATTAAGGACTTAAGGAGGGAACTGAAGGTATGTCATGTTGTGCATTTTTTATTGTTATGAATATGTTCCTCCATATTCATTATTGTTATAATTGTTACAGGAATTAAAAAACCAAACTAAAGTCAGCCGACAATCCGAGTCACAGAAAGCAGGCGTCGAGGTAATAATTATGGCCCACCACATAAGTAGTATTACCAAACTAATTATAATTGACCATTTTTTTGTTGTAGGAACAAGTCAATGTGTGCAGTGATCCCTTCATGGTGACTCCTAAGTTCGATGCATCCACGTCACGTACTTCAACTCCAACACCAAGTGCCAGACACGTCCTGCCAAACAAGGAGGATCCTCAAATCACACCATTGAAGCCTCTATTTGATAATGATTACGTGCTCACCGGTGAGGAAAAAGAGGCAACCATTTTCATCCGGGGAACACACGGCTGAGGGAGTCCTGGATTAAGGGGTCCTCGGGCGTCCGGCCTATGTTACGTGGGCCGTACTGATGGGCCGTGAAGATACAAGACAGAAGACTCTCTCCCGTGTCAGGATAGGGCTCTCCTTTGCATGGATGGCAAGCTTGGCGTTCGGATATGAAGATTCCTTTCTCTGTAACTGACTTTCTACAATCCTAGTCCCCTCCGGTGTCTATATAAACCGGAGGGGTTAGTCCGTAGGGCCGATCATAATCATACAGGCTAGACTTCTAGGGTTTAGCCATTACGATCTCATGGTAGATCAACTCTTCTAATCCTCATATTCAGCAAGATCAATCAAGCGGGAAGTAGGGTATTACCTCCATCGAGAGGACCCGAACCTGGGTAAACATCGTGTCCCCCGTCTCCTGTTACCATCGACCCTAGACGCGCAGTTCGGGACCCCCTACTTACAACGGCCCTGTTGAAGTCGTTCAAATCGGAGACATTCCCCTAAGAGCGGAACAACTGAAGCCAATTTACAATGAAAAATACATCTGTGGTGATGTAAGCCCCTTGTGCTCCATTGTACATCAACTATTTGAACTGTTGGCACATCATTATATGATTACAAATTTGGCAGGTTATTATGGCGTATGCTCACATCAGCGGAGTTGAGACTGATACTACCTCAGTGATATCCCCCAATGAAACCAGAAAGATTTTAGAAACAAAAGGGGTTATTCCAAAGGGCCGTGGAAGCTCGTGGGTTCAGCGTGTTGCAAATAAATTTGTAGGACGCCGGAAGGTACCCGTTTTCCTCACTTTCATATATTGTAATAGATAGTGTAGATGAAATATTTCAGGGGTCCCCCGAACCATAATTGTTACCATATCTCCATTATTCCGTGGAATGAGTCCTATTTGACTTTACGGTAGGTGCACATCCCATTGAATGTGCATAATAACCACTGGATGGCAATGGTGTTCAATTTCGACAAAGAAGAGATTGAAATCCTAAACTCCTTGAAAAATCATTTTGACGAGTCCTAGGAAACTGCTCTTGTAAGCTTTATCTTGCTGCCTCTTTACCGTCGCATGGCACATAAACTCCCAAATCACCGTAACCCTTCGTAATACTCATATTATGCTAGGTGGAGTCAATTCAGGCCTGCATGGACGAAGCGGTGAAGGATGGCTTGGTAACACCAGGTAAGCCCATAAAATTTACCGACTGGAAAGTAGTACGCTATGACGACATACCACAACAGAATGACGGGTACGTACGACCTCCTAAATTATTCCTTGCCGGCACGTCCAAGTTTAGTAAAACCTAAACTAAACACTGCAGGCATTCATGTGCGTTTTTCACACCGAAGTACATGTTGACATGGAACGGTGAAGTATTTACCGACAAAGTGGAGCAGGTGAGTCAAACACTATATTTAATTTTAGAATATCTTACGACTGAACGCTGTGCTCACATATGTGTCGCTTATCAAATGTAGTCACAGAGATATATTTTTACCTGGAAAATAGTTTCAAGCTTGATGCGTTCAGATTGCAACAGTCTTCGCATGGAAACATACAAGTACCCCATAACGGTTAGCGAAAAAGCATGGATATTTTAATCTATTCATATGTGTCATGACGCTACCGAATGCACTGATGTTCGCTGTACAGGCGAAGAGATATGAAGCCCACGTTGCATCGCAACCTATGGATTCAAAAGACGATGTCCAAGAAATTATCGGTACTGCTGAGTGCAAGATATCAGACACGTCGAGCTCCCCAAAGGATCCCGACACCCCGAGCTCCCCAAAAAAGCGGAGAGCACGTGGACGCCCGAGGAAGGTTGTCGATGAAGAGCAAGCTAAAAAAAGAAAACTATTGAAGAGCTCAAAGTGAAATTTGATAGCAAGACCATTGCTAAATAAGTCTCTTCGATATCAAGACGATCGCGCAAGGCATCACAAGCTATATTGAGCCCATTCAAGACAACCAAATGGTAGTTTAGGTACGTACTGGGTAGCACTATAGTTAGCACTACTTATGATACATTTGTCATTTACGATTTGGTGATCGTACTTTATCAAACGTGCATCAACGAGCGGTGAAAGATGGCTTGCTAACACCAGCTAAGACCGTAACAAAGTAGGGTATGATAACATACTACGATATAGCAATCTCTGCTTTCGCAGTACATACTTTTGGCAATCACGAACATTATATACTTTTGGCAATTAGGGATACATGCTCAGTTCTTTTGGTTGAACTGCCAATAGGTCATTCTGCCAATCATTTGCATGATGTACTTTTGGCAATATCTTATACAACCTAAGTGCATGTCAAAAAGTGGCAATAGGTACTTTTGGCAATCATGTGCATGCTACATTTCTGGCAATTACTAATGCATGCTCATTTGTTTTGCTTCAAATGGCAGTATGTACTCCTGGCAAACATTTGTGTGCTCTACTTTTGGCAGCTACTAATACAAGCTCATTTATAATGGTTTAACTGTCCATAGAAATAACTTGAATGTCATTATTTCTAAACATAGTGCAAGATATAGCATTAGCATCTTCAGTTAGAGTCATAACATATATGTACCATATATCACCATAGTGGAGGTATTAGGCAAGGTTGACTGCAATGCACTTAGGGTAGGTGCTTACAAGATAAACAATAGTTTAATGAAGCAACGACGCTTATTAGTACAGGGTAGACGCTTAATTAGGCGCCTATCATGTACAAATTGGCACTGCTGCTTCAGAAAACCATGTTTATTATTGTTAGCATGTTCCTAAGCACGTAGCTTTGGAGGTTGGCCATTACCAGAAATGAGCAATGTACTACCAAACACTTAAACATAGCATGTTAAACAATCGCAACCCAAAAGATAAACCGGCGCATAAGTTCAAGCAGTACGGTGGGGCAGAAGTATCACACGACAACCATAATATAAAAACAGTCTTAATTAGGGTGGGCCAGCAGTAACAACCAAGCAGCGCATCAGATCCTCGGCATCTTGGCCGGACGAGGAGGCCTCATGAGGTAGAATGGCAGATGCCCCTTCGCGTACTTCCTGAGGAAGGCACCAAAAGCGGCATGTTTAGCTCGGACGTGGGGCTTGAGGTTCCTCCTATTACCACGGCCGATATCGGTGCCATGCATGATCAGGCAGTCGTAGTCATTCTTGATCCTCGCGCAGCAGAAGGGGATGGCTATGTTGCCGTAGAGCCTGTTGGGGTCGCTGCGGTATGGGATTTCCCCATTCCACAGCCTCCTGAGGACGTAGCAGCTCTTGCTGTCCCTGCTCTCCTTACTATCATCCACATCTTCGTCATCTTCCTGTGTGTTAGTTGATCCACAGCTATGTCAGATTAGGAATATAGAAATGTAGCATTTCATAAGAGTATCAAGTACATTCCGAAAGTAGGAATACAAAAATATGATCAATCAGATGATTCACACAACATGTACCTCATGTATTGCAATATATGTTGATGTATTTTTTGTTATCTTTCTTGTTCTTTTTTCTTTGCTTTGCATGCGTAGCTGTTCTCCCCTCTAAAGAAGTACTCCTATTTGTACAATCTAAGTTGAAAATTAACTAAAGGGTTTAGGTTTTAGGGTATGAACAAATCATTTTACTGCATTCAAGCACATATTTTATTTCATACTGAAAATAGATAATTCCAAAAACAGGATCATTTCTTGCAACAATATTTTGTATGATCTGGTTTTATCATAAAGAGGTACCAGACAATATCTAATTTAAGGATATTCAAACTAGATGAGTACATACTACAAAGTAAAACTACTGCATCAACAAAGAAAAGATTGCCCTCACTTGATATTTTCAAGACAACAAAACATATGAATCATGTCATGAATTATGTATAAAAAAAGAGAAATTTTGGATTGAGGTACATCGGTTGCGAACATAAGAAATTATGGCTTTAATTACTCATCCTTGTTGCTAATAATTACATAGGGTGCGTACATAAGAAACTCTGCAATGAATTACTAATCTTTATTGAAGGAGAAGTACTGACTGCAATCAGGAAATGTCTTCACAATATAGTTGTATGGCTTCATGATTTTCATCAAATAAACTAGTTTTTCTGACAACTAAATAAATGTACTGTTTACTAGGTCTCAAGAGATCTAGTAATCAAATTGAAAATAAGATGCATAGTCCACTTAATTGTATGCAAATCATGATTTTCATCAAATAAACTAGTTTTGGACTGTTATGGTATGAAAGATTCTATAAGAAAGGAGAAAATGTGGTATCAGCTTTGTGCATATGGAGCATTATGATTACACTTAGTAATGAAAAATTCTATATAGTAAGAATGCAATAGAAAATCTTGTTGCTAGAAATGTACTGTTGCATGGACTTGGCATGCATGATTACTGATGTGGCATAGTTTCATGGATTGATTTGTGCAAGAGAAGAACTAATCCATGTTTGTTGTTAATGGTAGGCAGTGGCCGTAAATTGTTACTGCATGCATCAGTACTGACCAGATGCATGACTCGATGATGTGGCCCATTTTCATGCATACCAAAACCAGATAATGGGTTGCCGCTATTGAAGAACAGAGCATAGTTTCATGAATAGAAAAACCAGACAATGGGTTGCACAATTGAGGAAGAGAGCATAGTTGTAACAGGGGTTCTACTGATTTAAACTCTCATCATTGATACTCATGTTGGCACTAGCGAGGCACACGTGCATTGGGCGTGAAAGCAACAGTTAATGTCAATTATTTCAGATGCACTTTACATTGCTATGCTACTATAGCAATGGATTTTGTGTGTGTTTTTTCTTTAATAAAGTGATAATGTTTGTGCATATTATGCATTCAGATTCACAAAGTTCAAAGCATTAGCAATTCATTTAGAAGAAAAGAGTTTGCGCTGTTAAAGTATCCAAGATTCTAGAACAATGGAGAATCATAGTGCTATGAGGTTGTTTGTGCATAGGTAGCATTGTGCTTAAGCTTACAAATGGAATATTCTAGATAGTGCGCATGCTTGGAATTTTTCTTTTGCAGTAAATAAGATATCGAATGGCCAACGATGCTGGGATTTTGTTGGGGAACATAGTAATTTCAACAATTTCCTACGCACACGCAATATCATGGTGATGCATAGCAACGAGAGGGGAGAGTGTGTCCACGTACCCTCGTAGACCGAAAGCGGAAGCGTTAGCACAACGCGGTTGATGTAGTTGTACGTCTTCACGATCGGACCGATCAAGTACCGAACGCACGGCACCTCCGAGTTCTGCACACGTTCAACTCGATGACGTCCCTCGAACTCCGATCAATCCGAGTGTCGAGGGAGAGTTTCGTCAGCACGATGGCGTGGTGACAATGATGATGTTATACCGACACAGGGCTTCGCCTAAGCACCGCTACGATATTATCGAGGTGGATTATGGTGGAGGGGGGCACCGCACACGGCTAAGAGATCAAGAGATCAATTGTTGTGTCTATGGGGTGCCCCCCTCCTTCGTATATAAAGGGGGGAGGAGAGGGCCGGCCAAGGGGGTGGCGCGCCCTAGGAGGGGGAAACCTACTCCAAGTAGGTTTGCCCCTTCCTTTCCTAGTCCAAGAAGGAGGGGGAAGGAAGGAGTGGCAGAGGGGAAAGGCAAGGGGGCGCCGCCCCCCCCCTTCCTTGTCCTATTCGGACTCAAGGGGAGAGGGCGCGCCTCTTGCCCTGGCCGGCCCCTCTCTCTCTCCACTAGGGCCCAACAAGGCCCATTAGTTCCCGGGGGGGGGGGGTTCCGGTAACCCCGGGTACTCCGATAAATGTCCGAAACCTTTCCGGTGTCCAAACATAGTCGTCTAATATATCGATCTTTACGTCTCGACCATTTCGAGACTCCTCTTCATGTCCGTGATCACATTCGGGACTCCGAACAACCTTAGGTACATCAAAACACATAAACTCATAATATAACCGTCATCACACTTTAAGCGTGCGGACCCTACGGGTTCGAGAACTATGTAGACATGACCGAGACACGTCTCCGGTCAATAACCAATAGCGGAACCTGGATGCTCATATTGGCTCCCACATATTCTACGAAGATCTTTATCGGTCAAATCGCATAACAACATACGTTGTTCCCTTTGTCATCGGTATGTTACTTGCCCGAGATTTGATCGTCGGTATCTCAATACCTAGTTCAATCTCGTTACTGGCAAGTCTCTTTACTCGTTCCATAATACATCACCCCGCAACTAACTCATTAGGTGCAATGCTTGCAAGGCTTATAGTGATGTGCATTACCGAGTGGGCCCAGAGATACCTCTCCGACAATCGGAGTGACAAATCCTAATCTCGAAATACGCCAACCCAACAAGTACCTTTGGAGACACCTGTAGAGCACCTTTATAATCACCCAGTTACGTTGTGACGTTTGGTAGCACACAAACTGTTCCTCCGGTAAACGGGAGTTGCATAATCTCATAGTCATAGGAACACGTATAAGTCATGAGGAAAGCAATAGCAGAATACTAAACGATCGTGTGCTAAGCTAACGGAATGGGTCAAGTCAATCACATCATTCTCCTAATGATGTGATCCCGTTAATCAAATGACAACTCATGTCAATGGCTAGGAAACATAACCATCTTTGATCAACGAGCTAGTCAAGTAGAGGCATACTAGCGACACTCTGTTTGTCTATGTATTCACACAAGTATTATGTTTCCGGTTAATACAATTCTAGCATGAATAATAAACATTTATCATGATATAAGGAAATAAATAATAACTTTATTATTGCCTCTAGGGCACATTTCCTGCAGTCTCCCACTTGCACTAGAGTCAATAATCTAGATTACACAGTAATGATTCTAACACCCATGGAGCCTTGGTGTTGATCATGTTTTGCTCGTGGAAGAGGCTTAGTCAACGGGTCTGCAACATTCAGATCCGTATGTATCTTGCAAATTTCTATGTCTCCCACCTGGACTAGATCCCGGATGGAATTGAAGCGTCTCTTGATGTGCTTGGTTCTCTTGTGAAATCTGGATTCCTTTGCCAAGGCAATTGCACCAGTATTGTCACAAAAGATTTTCATTGGACCCGATGCACTAGGTATGACACCTAGATCGGATATGAACTCCTTCATCCAGACTCCTTCATTTGCTGCTTCCGAAGCAGCTATGTACTCCGCTTCACACGTAGATCCCGCCACGACACTTTGCTTGGAACTGCACCAACTGACAGCTCCACCGTTCAATGTAAACACGTATCCGGTTTGCGATTTAGAATCGTCCGGATCAGTGTCAAAGCTTGCATCAACGTAACCATTTACGATGAGCTCTTTGTCACCTCCATAAACGAGAAACATATCCTTAGTCCTTTTCAGGTATTTCAGGATGTTCTTGACCGCTGTCCAGTGATCCACTCCTGGATTACTTTGGTACCTCCCTGCTAAACTTATAGCAAGGAACACATCAGGTCTGGTACACAGCATTGCATACATGATAGAGCCTATGGCTGAAGCATAGGGAACATCTTTCATCTTCTCTCTATGTTCTGCAGTGGTCGGGCATTGAGTCTTACTCAATCTCACACCTTGTAGTATAGGCAAGAACCCTTTCTTTGCTTGATCCATTTTGAACTTCTTCAAAACTTTGTCAAGGTATGTGCTTTGTGTAAGTCCAATTAAGCGTCTTGGTCTATCTCTATAGATCTTGATGCCCAATATATATGCAGCTTCACCGAGGTCTTTCATTGAAAAACTCTTATTCAAGTATCCCTTTATGCTATCCAGAAATTCTATATCATTTCCAATCAGCAACATGTCATCCACATATAATATCAGAAATGCTACAGAGCTCCCACTCACTTTCTTGTAAATACAGGCTTCTCCAAAAGTCTGTATAAAACCAAATGCTTTGATCACACTATCAAAGCGTTTATTCCAACTCCGAGAGGCTTGCACCAGTCCATAAATGGATCGCTGGAGCTTGCACACTTTGTTAGCTCTCTTTGGATTGACAAAACCTTCCGGCTGCATCATATACAACTCTTCTTCCAGAAATCCACTCAGGAATGCAGTTTTTACATCCATTTGCCAAATTTCATAATCATAAAATGCGGCAATTGCTAACATGATTCGGACAGGCTTAAGCATCGCTACGGGTGAGAAATTCTCATCGTAGTCAATCCCTTGAACTTGTCGAAAACCTTTTGCAACAAGTCGAGCTTTATAGACAGTAACATTACCGTCAGCGTCAGTCTTCTTCTTGAAGATCCATTTATTCTCAATTGCTTGCCGATCATCGGGAAAGTCAACCAAAGTCCACACTTTGTTATCATACATGGATCCCATGTCAAATTTCATGGCCTCAAGCCATTTTGCTGAATCTGGGCTCACCATCGCTTCTTCATAGTTCATAGGTTCGTCATGGTCTAGTAACATAATCTCCAGAACAGGATTACCGTACCACTCTGGTGTGGATATTACTCTGGTTGACCTACGAGGTTCAGTAACAACTTGATCTGAAGTTTCATGATCATCATCATTAACTTCCTCACTAATTGGTGTAGGTGTCACAGGAACCGGTTTCTGTGATGAACTACTTTCAAATAACGGAGCAGGTACAGTTACCTCATCAAGTTCTGCTTTCCTCCCACTCACTTCTTTCGAGAGAAACTCCTTCTCTAGAAAGATTCCAAATTTAGCAACAAAAGTCTTGCCTTCGGATCTGTGATAGAAGGTGTACCCAACAGTCTCTTCTGGGTATCCTATGAAGACACATTTCTCCGATTTGGGTTCGAGCTTATCAGGTTGAAGATTTTTCACATAAGCATCGTAGCCCCAAACTTTAAGAAACGACAACTTTGGTTTCTTGCCAAACCACAGTTCATAAGGCGTCGTCTCAACGGATTTTGATGGTGCCCTATTTAACGTGAATGCAGCCGTCTCTAAAGCATAACCCCAAAACGATAGCGGTAAATTAGTAAGAGACATCATAGATCGCACCATATCTAGTAAAGTACGAGTACGACTTTTGGACACACCATTACGCTGTGGTGTTCCGGGTGGCGTGAGTTGCGAAACTATTCCGCATTGTTTCAAATGAAGACCAAACTCGTAACTCAAATATTCTCCTCCACGATCAGATCGTAGAAACTTTATTTTCTTGTTACGATGATTTTCAACTTCACTCTGAAATTCTTTGAACTTTTCAAATGTTTCAGACTGATGTTTCATTAAGTAGATATACCCATATCTGCTTAAATCATCTATGAAGGTGAGAAAATAATGATACCCGCCGCGAGCCTCAACATTCATCGGACCACATACATCTGTATGTATGATTTCCAACAAATCTGTTGCTCGCTCCATAGTTCCGGAGAACCGCGTTTTAGTCATCTTGCCCATGTGGCATGGTTCGCAAGTACCAAGTGATTCATAATCAAGTGGTTCCAAAAGTCCATCAGTATGGAGTTTCTTCATGCGCTTTACACCAATATGACCTAAACGGCAGTGCCATAAATAAGTTGCACTATCATTATCAACTCTACATCTTTTGGTTTCAATATTATGAATATGTGTATCACTACTATCGAGATTCAACAAAATAGACCACTCTTCATGGGTGCATGACCATAAAAGATATTACTCATATAAATACAATACCCATTATTCTCCGATTTAAATGAATAACCGTCTCGCATCAAACAAGATCCAGATATAATGTTCATGCTCAACGTTGGCACCAAATAACAATTATTCAGGTCTAAAACTAATCCCGAAGGTAGATGTAGAGGTAGCGTGCTGACTGCGATCACATCGACTTTGGAACCATTTCCCACGCGCATCATCACCTCGTCTTTAGCCAATCTTCGCTTAATCCGCAGTCCCTGTTTCGAGTTGCAAATATTAGCAATAGAACCAGTATCAAATACCCAGGTGCTACTGCGAGCATTAGTAAGGTACACATCAATAACATGTATATCACATATACCTTTGTTCACCTTGCCATCCTTCTTATCCGCCAAATACTTGGGGCAGTTCCGCTTCCAGTGACTAGTCTGCTTGCAGTAGAAGCACTCAGTCTCAGGCTTAGGTCCAGACTTGGGTTTCTTCTCCTGAGCAGCAACTTGTTTGCTGTTCTTCTTGAAGTTCCCCTTCTTCTTCCCTTTGCCCTTTTTCTTGAAACCAGTGGTCTTGTTGACCATCAACACGTGATGCTCCTTCTTGATTGCTACCTCCGCAGCCTTTAGCATTGCGAAGAGCTCGGGAATCGTCTTATCCATCCCTTGCATATTATAGTTCATCACGAAGCTCTTGTAGCTTGGTGGCAGTGATTGAAGAATTCTGTCAATGACGCTATCATCCGGAAGATTAACTCCCAGTTGAATCAAGTGATTGTTATATCCAGACATTCTGAGTATATGCTCACCGACAGAACTATTCTCCTCCATCTTACAGCTGTAGAACTTATTGGAGACTTCATATGTCTCAATCCGGGCATTTGCTTGAAATATTAACTTCAACTCCTGAAACATCTCATATGCTCCATGATGTTCAAAACGTCGTTGAAGTCCCGGTTCTAAGCCGTAAAGCATGGCACACTGAACTATTGAGTAGTCATCAGCTTTGCTCTGCCAGACGTTCATAACATCTGGTGTTGCTCCTGCAGCAGGTGTGGCGCCTAGCGGTTCTTCCAGGACGTAATTCTTCTGTGCAGCAATGAGGATAATCCTCAAGTTACGGACCCAGTCCGTGTAATTGCTACCATCATCTTTCAACTTTGCTTTCTCAAGGAACGCATTAAAATTCAACGGAACAACAACACGGGCCATCTATCTACAATCAACATAGACAAGCAAAATACTATCAGGTACTAAGTTCATGATAAATTTAAGTTCAATTAATCATATTACTTAAGAACTCCCACTTAGATAGACATCCCTCTAATCCTCTAAGTGATCACGTGATCCAAATCAACTAAACTATGTCCGATCATCACGTGAGATGGAGTAGTTTCAATGGTGAACATCACTATGTTGATCATATCTACTATATGATTCATGCTCGACCTTTCGGTCTCAGTGTTCTGAGGCCATATCTGTTATATGCTAGGCTCGTCAAGTTTAACCTGAGTATTCTGCGTGTGCAACTGTTTTGCACCCGTTGTATTTGAACGTAGAGCCTATCACACCCGATCATCACGTGGTGTCTCAGCACGAAGAACTTTCGCAACGGTGCATACTCAGGGAGAACACTTATACCTTGATAATTTAGTGAGAGATCATCTTATAATGCAACCGTCAATCAAAGCAAGATAAGATGCATAACATCACATGCAATCAATATAAGTGATATGATATGGCCATCATCATCTTGTGCTTGTGATCTCCACCTCCGAAGCACCGTCATGATCACCATCATCACCGGCACGACACCTTTATCTCCATCGTAGCATCGTTGTCGTCCGCCAACTTATGCTTCTACGACTATCGCTACCGCTTAGTGATAAAGTAAAGCATTACAGGACGATTGCATTGCATACAATAAAGCGACAACCATATGGCTCCTGCCAGTTGCCGATAACTCGGTTACAAAACATGATCATCTCATACAATAAAATATAGCATCATGCCTTGACCATATCACATCACACCAAGCCCTGCAAAAACAAGTTAGACGTCCTCTACTTTGTTGTTGCAAGTTTTATGTGGCTACTACGGGCGGAGCAAGAACCGTTCTTACCTACGCATCAAAACCACAACGATAGTTTGTTAAGTTGGTGCTGTTTTAACCTTCGCAAGGAACGGGCGTAGCCACACTCAGTTCAACCAAAGTTGGAGAAACTGACACTCGCTAGTCACCTGTGTGCATAGCACGACGGTAAAACTAGTCTCGCTTAAGCGTACGCGTAATGTCGGTCCGGGCCGCTTCATCCAACAATACCGCCAAACCAAAGTGTGACATGCTGGTAAGCAGTATGACTTATATCGCCCACAACTCACTTGTGTTCTACTCGTGCATATTACATCAACGCATAAAACCTGGCTCGGATGCCACTGTTGGGGAACATAGTAATTTCAGAAAAATTCCTACGCACACGCAAGATCATGGTGATGCGTAGCAACGAGACGGGAGAGTGTGTCCACGTACCCTCGTAGACCGAAGGCGGAAGCGTTAGCACAACGCGGTTGATGTAGTCATACGTCTTCATGACCCGACCGATCAAGTACCGAACGCACGGCACCTCCGAGTTCTGCACACGTTCAACTCGATGACGTCCCTCGAACTCTGATCCAGCCGAGTGTTGAGGGAGAGTTTCATCAGCACGACGGCGTGGTGACGACGATGATGTTGTACCGACGCAGGGCTTCGCCTAAGCACCACTACGATATTATCGAGGTGGATTATGGTGGAGGGGGGCACCGCACACGGCTAAGAGATCAAGAGATCAATTGTTGTGTCTATGGGGTGCCCCCTCCTCCGTATATAAAGGGGGGAGGAGGAGAGGGCTGGCCAAGGGGGTGGCGCGCCCTAGGAAGGGGAAACCTACTCCAAGTAGGTTTGCCCCTCCCTTTCCTAGTCCAAGAAGGAGGGGGAAGGAAGGAATGGGAGAGGGGAAAGGCAAGGGGGGCGCCGCCCCCCCCTTCCTTGTTCTATTCGGACTCAAGGGGAGGGGGCGCGCCTCTTGCCCTGGCCGGCCTCTCTCTCTCTCTCCACTAGGGCCCAACAAGGCCCATTAGTTCCCCGGGGGGGGGGGGGGTTCCGGTAACCCCCGGTACTCCGATAAATGTCCGAAACCTTTTCGGTGTCCAAACATAGTCGTCCAATATATCGATCTTTATGTCTCGACCATTTCGAGACTCCTCGTCATGTCCGTGATCCCATCCGGGACTCCGAACAACCTTCGGTACATCAAAACACATAAACTCATAATATAACCGTCATCAAACTTTAAGCGTGCGGACCCTACGGGTTCGAGAACTATGTAGACATGACCGAGACACGTCTCCGGTCAATAACCAATAGCGGAACCTGGATGCTCATATGGGCTCCCACATATTTTACGAAGATCTTTATCGGTCAAACTGCATAACAACATACGTTGTTCCCTTTGTCATCGGTATGTTACTTGCCTGAGATTCGATCATCGGTATCGTACCTAGTTCAATCTCGTTACCGGCAAGTCTCTTTACTCGTTCCGTAATACATCATCCCACAACTAACTCATTAGTTGCAATGCTTGCAAGGCTTATAGTGATGTGCATTACCGAGTGGGCCCAGAGATACCTCTCCGACAATCGGAGTGACAAATCCTAATCTCGAAATACGCCAACCCAACAAGTACCTTTGGAGACACATGTAGAGCACCTTTATAATCACCCAGTTACGTTGTGACGTTTGGTAGCACACAAAGTGTTCCTCCGGTAAACGGGAGTTTCATAATCTCATAGTCATAGGAACATGTATAAGTCAAGAGGAAAGCAATAGCAGAATACTAAACGATCGTGTGCTAAGCTAACGGAATGGGTCAAGTCAATCACATCATTCTCCTAATGATGTGATCCCGTTAATCAAATGACAACTCATGTCAATAGCTAGGAAACATAACCATCTTTGATCAACGAGCTAGTCAAGTAGAGGCATACTAGTGACACTCTGTTTGTCTATGTATTCACACAAGTACTATGTTTCCGGTTAATACAATTCTAGCATGAATAATAAACATTTATCATGATATAAGGAAATAAATAATAACTTTATTATTGCCTCTAGGGCATATTTCCTTCAGATATTCCATCTGTCCACTGTTGGATTGGCTTCATCCAACAGCAAATATTCAAAGTTGTTTCCAGAGTACATGTTTTAAAAGTTACCATTTATAGAAGCTCAAGCACCAGTGATAAATATTTACTGTTGCATGTCAACTTTTCATGTTCTAGATATTAATCATTGATCCTCTTGTTGACTGTCATGAAATAAACAAATTTGTAGGAAATTTTCCATCAACTCAAACCTGTATGAAAGAATCCTACGTTTTTACTATGCACAATCAAACACTCATACAATCCTGTAGGATTCAAGATGACATGCCACTCTAATCCCACGGTTTCCCTATTCCTGCGTTTTGGAAATCATACGAATCAAAGAGGTGATACTTAACAAATACACCGTTTTCTACAGTAGAACTGATTCATAATCAGTTTCTAAATCATATTCTTAGTCATCTTCATAAAATAATTGCACGCACAGGGGGATTTTAGGCCTACATGACTACTGTTCCATGCCAGGTTTCAGATTGAAGGGGTTTCCTTCCAAATGTACCCTACAACTAGTACTAATCCTAAACCTAAGGGAGAGATCAAGAAACATAACCTATCTGGACGAAATCTAATCCGTGCTGCATGCAATTTAGGTGAAAACCCCATGGGAGAAAACCCCCAAAACAGAGTAGGAGAATAGAACAAAACAGAGTAGTACCTCCGCGAGCTCGTCGTCGACCTCCTCGTCGAACTCGACGGCCTCGTCCTGCACTTCCTGAGCGGCGAGCTCGGCCTCCTCGTAGTAGTTGTTGATGAGCTCGTACTGCTTGCGCTTCCGCTTGACCCTCTGCTCCTCCAGATCCACCGCCACCTCCTCCTCCACCTTCTCCCCGACCGCACGCTCGACCGCTGCGACGGTGGGCGGAGCAATCATAACAGATGGTGCACCGCCTCCCATCGCCGCGACAGCGCCCTCGGTCGTGCCAACCGCGGCGACAATGACCACAACAGGCTTCTCCTCTGCTTCTACCGTTGCGTCCTTCTCCACCGCCGCGTCTTCACGGCCGCCCTTCATCTTCCGACGACGAAGGGCAAGGGAGGTGGTTGCTGGCTCGTAGGAGGTAGGGTTCGAGGTGAGAGGAGAGGGTTTTTGCTGATTTGGGGAAGAAAAGCAGCAGGGAGGGGGTGGGGAGACGGGGGTGGGGAGGCGGCCTTTATTTGGCGTGCGGGTGGACGTTTGGAGTTACCAAGGCTAGACGCGTGGCGTCATGTGCTCGTGCACGCCCCAACCGCTTTCATTTTTTGTCATGAATTTGTATATTTTTTGACCTGTGGTTTAGCGAGGAAATTGCACAATCCACCTACTTTTGGTGTTACTTTTGCATAGAACACCTACTTCACAGTTTTGTTGCTAAAAAACACATATTGGGGTATTTTGTAAATGCACCGCGGGAAAAAATTCCACATCAGCACCCAACTAGAACTGTGCAAAATTTACAAATAGGCACTCGAGAAATAATTCTCATTGTTTCCGGGCCCACAGAAATGAACTATTGACAATTTTTTTGTTCCCTCATAACATCTTGGCACACAAGAGCATGCACCAAACTTGTTCTCCTTCGACACACAGACGCTATAACGACGGACATGTACCAGTAATATTCACACTGGACGTGTCGATACCATCTTGACCAACACGCAACAACATTGGTCTCATTGGACTCACACATGCCATAAGGGGTCCAAATCATTCACCAATTCTTCTAGTCACATTGCACTCCAAGATGCGACAATGGGCCGACATGTATCAATCTTGATCTCTTTGCACAAATAATTGGTATAAGGGCCAGATGCACCAATAGATGTCACAATGCACCAACACATGTCACTTGGGCCAACACGCACCATGCCCACAAACAAGGAACAAATAAGCCTATAGGATCCACATGCACCAATAAACTACGTCTCGACATGCAACAACTTTTTGTAGTCACATTGCACGCACAGTGCACACCAAGACATGCCAACAGCCCGTCATGTAGCAATCTTCATGTCTTTTCACTAATCATGGTCTCTTTGGCCTCACGGATGCCATAAGGGCCAAATGCACCAATATTGACACGTTGCCGTCAAACGTGCCACTTGGCCAAAATGGATCATGGTTTTTTTACTAGCAAGGAACACATAAGCCATTATATAGTGTTGGTACCCTAGCTAATAACAACATATATCAACATTGGTCCTAGTTGCAGCTACATAGGACCACTTATGCCACACATGGAGCACACCCTCGGTGCACGGTTTTTTTCCATGCGTCTGTGTCTGGATAAATGTCTTAAGGAGAGGCAAATTGGTTCTGCCAAACACACTGCATTAGCCGAACTGGCTAGACGCTTTACCTCACACCCGCATGGCACTGGTTCGAATCGCCGTGAGGCAGTTGGAAATGCCAATTTTTTTCTATGGGTACTGACACATGGGGTCCCCTTGTCATCCACACAAATGCGCCACCACATGTACCACATTTGGGTAAGTGCACCTACTAGTCCACATCATTTTCAACTTCTTCGTCCCCTTCTCGACCAGCGCCACCGCCATCTCCCGACGATGCCTCTCTTCGCCGTCGGATCTGCGCGGCCGCCGCTAACTCCGGCAAGTAGGTGAGATCTCCCCTCATCCCCCTCGCGAATCTTCTTCCCTTCCCAAACCGCGTGCGTCTCCCTCCGGACACGGATCTGATCCAGAATTTTTATTTGATACATGCGGTAGATGATTTGTTGATGGATATGCTGGTTCTTTGATAGATTGATGGATGTGGTAGTGTAGGATCTGAGCCGTACCAGGGAAAAGAGAGGCCCTCTGCAAATCAAAATGAGGCCCTATGCCTGAAAAAATAAATCAAAATAATTCATCAGTTCTTCACTATAGTATGTAGTAGTGACACTGGATTGGATTGGATTGGGATTTATTAGGTAGATGATACTGGCATTGCCATTGTCATTGGCATTGCTTTTTTAGGTAGATGATAGTAAACAGATTTAATACGCATTGCATTTTAGGTTATCACTATGATTTATTATATGTATGATCTTTGTATTGTACTATCGTAGCATACAATTCAACTTAGAGTTCAACATGTTCTGTGTAGAATGGAGGAAGCACCATGTGGACGGTGCAAGTCACGGTGCCGGACCAGCCTTTCTACTGCCACGCTGTTCAGCATCTACTTCCAGCCTACTTATGTTTTTGCAGCGGTAACAATTTATATGAACCTTCTCACAGTTCATTATTTTATTTTTTGCTATTTCCACTAATGCATTGTGTCTGTTATTTGTTTTTATCTTACACAGATCATCCCATGCAATGTGAGATTGGCATTCAATGAGATCGTCGGAGACTGCTACCTCTTGAGCATGCGTTGGTTTCCCTTGAAGAGGAAAGGGTGATGCAGCAAAGTAGCATAAGTATTTCCCTCAGTTTTTGATAACCAAGGTATCAATCCAGTAGGAGACAACACACAAGTCACCTAGTACCTGCACAAACAATCAAGAACCTTGCAACCAACGCGATAAAGGGTTGTCAATCCCTTCACGGCCACTCGCAAAAGTGAGATCTAATAAAGACAGTAAAGTAAATATTTTTCCTATTTTTGTTGTACAGATTGGAAAGTAAAGATTGCAAAATAAAAAGAACGGCGACAGAAATTGGCAAGTTGATGGGAAAGTAATATGATGTCAAATAGACCCGGGGGCCATAGGTTTCACTAGTGGCTTCTCTCAAGATAGCATGTATTACGGTGGGTGAACAAATTACTGCCGAGCAATTGATATAAAAGCACATAGTTATGAAGATATCTAAGGCGATGATCATGAATATAGGCATCACGTCCGTGTCAAGTATACCAAAACGATTCTGCATCTACTACTATTACTCCACACATCGATCGCTATCCAGCATGCATCTAGAGTATTAAGTTCATAAGAACAGAGTAACGCATTAGGCAAGATGACATGATGTAGAGGGATAAACTCAAGCAATATGATATAAACCCCATCTTTTTATCCTCGATGGCAACAATACAATACGTGCCTTGCTGCCCCTACTATCACTGGGAAAGGACACCGCAAGATTGAACCCAAAGATAAGCACTTCTCCCATTGCAAGAAAGATCAATCTAGTAGGCCAAACTAAACCGATAATTCGAAGAGACTTGCAAAGATATCAAATCATGCATATAAGAATTCAGAGAGGAACCAAATAATATTCATAGATAATCAAGCTCATAAATCCACAATTCATCGGATCTCGGCAAACACACGGCAAAAGAGTATTACATTGAATAGATCTCCAAGAACATCGAGGAGAACTTTGTATTGAGAATCAAAAAGAGAGAAGAAGCCATCTAGCTAATAACTATGGACCCGAAGGTCTGTGGTAAACTACTCACGCTTCATCGGAGAGGCTATGGTGTTGATGTAGAAGCCCTCCGTGATCGATTCCCCCTCCGGCAGATCACCGAAAAAGGCCCCAAGATGGGATCTCACGGGTACAGAAGGTTGCAGCGGTGGAAAAGTGGTTTTCTGGCTCCCCCTGATGTTTTTAGGGTATAAGAGTATATATAGGCGAAAGAAGTACGTCGGTGGAGCTACGAGGGGCCCACGAGGGTGGGGGGTGCGCCTACCCCCCTGGGCGCGCCCTCCTGCCTCATGGCATTCCAGACTTCAACTCCAAGTCTTCTGGATTGCTTTCGGTCCAAGAAAGATCATCGCGAAGGTTTCATTCCGTTTGGATTCCGTTTGATATTCCTTTTCTGTGATACACTAAAATAGGCAAAAAAACAAAAACTGGCACTAGGCCTCCGGTTAATAGGTTAGTCCCAAAAATAATATAAAAGAGCATATGAAAGCCCATTAAACATCCAAAACAGATAATATAATAGCATGGAACAATAAAAAATTATAGATACGTTGGAGACGTATCAAGCATCTCCAAGCTTAATTCCTGCTCGTCCTCGAGTAGGTTAATGATAAAAACAGAATTTTTGATGTGGAATGCTACCTAACATAATTATCAATGTAATTTCTTTTATTTTGGCATGAATGTTCAGATCCGAAAGATTCAAGACAAAAGTTTAATATTGACATAAAATAATAATACTTCAAGCATACTAACAAAGTAATCATGTCTTCTCAAAATAACCTGGCCAAAGAAAGTTCAACCCTACAAAATCATATAGTTTGGCTATGCTCCATCTTCGTCACACAAAATGCTGATATCATGCACAACCCCGATGACAAGCCAAGCAATTGTTTCATACTTTAGTATTCTCAAACTTTTTCAACTTTCACGCAATACATGAGCGCGAGCCATGGACATAACACTATAGGTGGAATAGAGTGGTGGTTGTGGAGAAGACAAAAAGGAGGAAGATGGTCTCACATCAACTAGGCGTATCAAATGGGCTATGGAGATGCCCATCAATAGATATCAATGTGAGTGAGTAGGGATTGCCATGCAACGGACGCACTAGAGCTATAAATGTATGAAAGCTTAACAAAAGAAACTAAGTGGGTGTGCATCCAACTTGCTTGATCACGAAGACCTAGGGCATTTTGAGGAAGCCCATCGTTGGAATATACAAGCCAAGTTATATAATGAAAAATTCCCACAAGTATATGAAAGTGACAAAATAAGAGACTCTCTATCATGAAGATCATGGTGCTAGTTTGAAGCACAAGTGTGGAAAAAAGATAGTAGCATTGTCCCTTCTCTCTTTTTCTCTCACTTTTTGTGCCTTCTCTCTTTTTGGCCTTTCTCTTTTTTTCCTCACATGGGACAATGCTCTAATAGTGAAGATCATCACACTTCTATTTGCTTACAACTCAAAAATTACAACTCGATACTAGAACAAAATATGACTCTATATGCGTGCCTCCGGCGGTGTACTGATACGTCCATTTTGCATCATGCTTTTATATTGATATTTATTGCATTATGGGCTGTTATTGCACGTTATGTCACAATACTTATGCATATTTTCTCTTATTTTACAAGGTTTACATAAAGAGGGAGAATGCCGGCAACTAGAATTCTGGGCTGGAAAAGGAGCAAATATTAGAGACCTATTCTGCGCAACTCCAAAAGTCCTGAAACTCCACGGAAGTTACTTTTGGAAATAATAAAAATATTGAGCGAAGAAAATACCAGAGGAGACCCACACCCTGGGCACGAGGGTCGGGGGGGCGCCCTACCCCCTGGGCGCGCCCCCTGCCTCGTGGGCCCCCTGGTGGCCCTCCGGTGCCCATCTTCTGCTATATGAAGTCTTTCGTCCGAGAAAAAATCATAAGCAAGCTTTCGGGAAGAAACTCCGCCGCCACGAGGCCGAACCTTGGCGGAACCAATCTAGGGCTCCGGCAGAGCTGTTCTGCCGGGGAAACTTCCCTCCGGGAGGGAGAAATCATCGCTATCGTCATCACCAACGCTCCTCTCATCGGGAGGGGCCCAATCTCCATCAACATCTTCACCAGCACCATCTCCTCTCAAACCCTAGTTCATCTCTTGTATCCAATTCTTGTCTCTAAGTCTGGGATTGGTACTAGTAGTTTGCTAGTAGTGTTGATTACTCCTTGTAGTTGATGCTAGTTGGTTTATTTGGTGGAAGATCATATGTTCAGATCCATTATGCATATTAATACTTCTCTGATTATGAACATGAATATGCTTTGTGAGTAGTTACGTTTGTTCCTGAGGACATGGGATAAGTCTTGCTATTAGTAGTCATGTGAATTGGTATTCGTTCGATGTTTTGATGAGATGTATGTTGTCTCTCCTCTAGTGGTGTTATGTGAACGTCGACTACATGACACTTCACCATTATTTGGGCCTAGAGGAAGACATTGGGAAGTAATAAGTAGATGATGGGTTGCTAGAGTGACAGAAGCTTAAACCCTAGTTTATGTGTTGCTTCGTAAGGGGCTGATTTGGATCCACATGTTTCATGCTATGGTTAGGTTTACCTTAATACTTCTTTTGTAGTTGCGGATGCTTGCAATAGGAGTTGATCATAAGTGGGATGCTTGTACAAGTAAGGACAGCACCCAAGCACCGGTCCACCCACATATCAAATTATCAAAGTACCGAACGCGAATCATATGAACGTGATGAAAACTAGTTTGACGATAATTCCCATGTGTCCTGGGGAGCGCTTTTCTCTATATAAGAGTTTGTCCAGGCATGTCCTTTGCTACAAAAAGGATTGGGCCACCTTGCTGCACTTTATTTACTTTTGTTACTTGTTGCTCGTTACAAATTATCTTATCACAAAACTATCTGTTACCTATAATTTCAGTGCTTGCAGAGAATACCTTGCTGAAAACCGCTTATCATTTCCTTCTGCTCCTCGTTGGGTTCGACACTCTTACTTATCGAAAGGACTACGATAGATCCCCTATACTTGTGGGTCATCAAGACTCTTTTCTGGCGCTGTTGCCGGGGAGTGAAGCGCCTTTGGTAGGTGGAATTTGGTAAGAAAATTTATATAGTGTGCTGAAATTTACTGTCACTTGTTACTATGGAAAGTAATCCTCTGAGGGGCTTGTTTGGGGTATCTTCACCTCGACCAGTAGAGCAAAGAGTTGCTCCTCAACCTACTGAACCTACTGAAAATGAAAATGTCTACTTTGAAATCCCTTCGGGTATGATAGAAAAACTGCTAGCTAATCCTTTTGCAGGAGACGGAACATTACATCCTGATGAGCACCTAATCTATGTGGATGAAGTTTGTGGATTATTTAAGCTTGCAGGTATGCCCGATGATGTTATCAAGAAGAAGGTCTTCCCTTTATCTTTGAAGGGAGATGCATTGACATGGTATAGGCTATGTGATGATATGGGATCATGGAACTACAAACGATTGAAATTGGAATTTCATCAGAAGTTTTATCCTATGTATCTTTTTCACCGTGATCGTAATTATATATATAATTTTTGGCCTCGCAAAGGAGAAAGCATCGATCAAGCTTGGGGGAGGCTTAAGTCCATGTTATATTCATGCCCCAATCATGAGCTCTCAAGAGAAATGATTATTCAAAAAATTTATGCTCGGCTTTCTGACAACAATCGAACCATGCTCGATACTTCTTGTACTGGTTCTTTTATGATGAAGACTATTGAATTCAAATGGGATTTATTGGAAAGAATTAAACGCAACTCTGAAGATTGGGATCTCGACGAAGGTAAAGAGTCAGGTATAACACCTAAGTTTGATTGTGTTAAATCTTTTATGGATACCGATGTTTTCCGTAAATTTAGCACTAAATATGGACTTGACTCTGAGATAGTACCTTCTTTTTGTGAATCTTTTGCTGCTCACGTTGATCTCCCTAAGGAGAAGTGGTTTAAATATCATCCTCCCATAGAAGTAAAAGTAGTTGCACCTATTAATGTTGAAGAAAAGACTATCACTTATAATGATCCTGTTGTTCCTACTGGTTATGTTGAGAAACCACCTTTCCTTGTTAGGATAAAGGATAATGCTAAAGCATCAACTGTGGTTCGTAAAAGTAATATTAAAACTTATACACCTCCTGAGCAAGTTAAAGTTGAACCTAATATTGCTATTGTTAAAGATCTCTTGGCTGATAATATTGATGGGCATGTTATTTATTTCTGTGATGAGACTGCTAGAATTGCTAAACCTAGTGCTAAAGATAAACATAGACCTGTGGTAGGCATGCCTGTTATTTCTATTAAAATAGGAGATAATTGTTATCATGGCCTATGTGATATGGGTGCTAGTGCTAGTGCAATACCTATTGACTTATACAAAGAAATTATGCATGATATTGCACCTACTGAGTTAGAAGAAATTGATGTCACAATTAAGCTTACCAATGGAGATACTATTTCACCAATTGGGATTGTTAGATATGTTGAAGTCTTGTGTGGGAAAACTAAATATCCTGCTGATTTTCTTGTTCTTGGTTCCCCACAAGATAACTTTTGTCCCATTATATTTGGTAGACCCTTCTTAAACACTGTTAATGCTAAGATAGACTACGAAAAGGATGTTGTTACTATTGGTCTAGGTGATATGTCTCATGAGTTTAACTTTTCTAAATTTCGTAGACAACACCGTGAAGAAGAATTGCCTAGTAAGGATGAAATTATTGGTCTTGCTTATATTGCTGTGCCTCCTAATGATCCTTTAGAACAATATTTGCTAGACCATGAAAATGATATGTTTATGAATGAAAGAAGGGAAATAGATGAAGTATTCTTTAAATAGGGACCTATTCTGAAACACAACTTGCCTGTTGAAATCCTAGGGGATCCTCCTCCACCCAAGGGTGATCCCGTGTTTGAGCTTAAAAGTTAACTGATACTCTTAAATATGCTTATCTTGATGAAAAGAAGATATATCCTGTTATTATTAGTGCTAACCTTTCAGAGAAGGAGGAAGAAATTTTATTGAAAACTCTGAAGAAGCACCGTGCTGCTATTGGATATACTCTTGATGATCTTAAGGGCATTAGTCCCACTCTATGTCAACACAAAAGAAATTTGGAGAAAGATGCCAAACCAGTTATTGATCATCAACGACGGCTGAATCCTAAAATGAAAGAAGTGCTAAGAAAGGAAATACTAAAGCTCCTTGAGGCATGTATAATTTATCCCATTGTTGATAGTCAGTGGGTAAGTCCTGTCCATTGTGTCCCTAAGAAGGGAGGTATTACTGTCGTTCCTAATGATAAAGATGAATTGATTCCGCAAAGAATTATTACCGGTTATAGGATGGTAATTGATTTCCGCAAATTAAACAAAGCTACTAAAAAGGATCATTACCCCTTGCCATTCATTGACCAAATGCTAGAAACATTATCCAAACAGACACATTTTGCTTTCTAGATGGTTATTCTGGTTTCTCTCAAATACCTGTGTCAGCTGATGATCAAGCTAACACCACTTTTACTTGCCCTTTCGGTACTTTTGCTTATAGATGTATGCCTTTTGGTCTATGTAATGCACCTGCTACCTTTCAAGGATGGATGATAGCTATATTCTTTGACTTTTGTGAAAAGATTTGTGAGGTATTCATGGACGATTTCTCCGTTTATGGATCCTCTTTTGATGATTGCTTGAGCAACCTTAATCTAGTTTTGCAGAGATATGAAGAAACTAATCTCGTCTTGAATTGGGAGAAGTGCCACTTTATGGTTAACGAAGGTATTGTCTTGGGGCATAAAATTTCTGAAAGAGGTATCGAAGTTGATAAAGCTAAAGTTGATGCTATTGAAAAGATGCCATGTCCCAAGGACATCAAAGGTATAAGAAGTTTCCTTGGTCATGCCGGCTTTTATAGGAGGTTCAATAAGGACTTCTCAAAAATATCTCGGCCTCTGACTAATCTATTACAAAAAGATATACCATTTCTCTTTGATGATGATTGTGTAGAAGCATTTGAAATACTTAAGAAAGCATTGATTTCTGCACCTATTGTTCAGCCACCTGATTGGAATTTACCCTTTGAAATTATGTGTGATGCTAGCGATTATGCTGTAGGTGCTATTCTAGGGCAAAGAGTTGATAAGAAATTCAATGTTATTCAATATGCTAGTAAAACTCTAGACAGTGCTCAGAGAAATTATGCTACTACTGAAAAAGAATTCCTAGCAGTTGTATTTGCTTGTGATAAGTTCAGACCTTATATTGTTGATTCTAAAGTAACTATTCACACAGATCATGCTGCTATTAAATATCTTATGGAAAAGAAAGATGCTAAACCTAGACTTATTAGATGGGTTCTCTTGCTACAAGAATTTGATTTACATATTATTGATAGAAAGGGAGCTGAGAACCCCGTTGCAGACAACTTGTCTAGGTTAGAGAATGTTCTTGATGACCCACTACCTATTGATGATAGCTTTCCTGATGAACAATTAAATGTCATAAATGCTTTTCGTACTGCTCCATGGTATTCTGATTATGCTAATTACATTGTTGCTAAATTTATACCACCTAGTTTCACATACCAGCAAAAGAAAAAGTTTTTCTATGATTTAAGACATTACTTCTGGGATGACCCACATCTTTATAAAGAAGGAGTAGATGGTGTTATTAGACGTTGTGTACCTGAGCATGAACAGGAACAGATCCTACGCAAGTGTCACTCTGAGGCTTATGGAGGGCACCATGCTGGAGATAGAACTGCACATAAGGTATTGCAATCCGGTTTTTATTGGCCTACTCTCTTCAAGGATGCCCGTAAGTTTGTCTTATCATGTGATGAATGTCAAAGAATTGGTAATATTAGTAGACGTCGGGAAATGCCTATGAATTATTCACTTGTTATTGAACCATTTGATGTTTGGGGCTTTGATTATATGGGACCGTTTCCTGCCTCCAATGGATATAGACATATTTTAGTTGCTGTTGATTACGTTACTAAGTGGGTAGAAGCTATTCCAACTAGTAGTGCTGATCATAACACCTCTATTAAGATGCTTAAAGAAGTTATTTTTCCGAGGTTTGGAGTCCCTAGATATTTAATGACTGATGGTGGTTCACATTTTATTCATGGTGCTTTTCGTAAAATGCTTTCTAAGTATGATGTTAATCATAGAATTGCATCCCCTATCACCCACAGTCTAGTGGTCAAGTAGAATTGAGCAATAGAGAGCTTAAATTAATTTTGCAAAAGACTGTTAATAGATCTAGAAAAAATTGGTCCAAGAAACTTGATGATGCATTATGGGCCTATAGAACTGCATATAAAAATCCTATGGGTATGTCTCTGTATAAAATGGTTTATGGAAACGCATGTCATTTACCTCTCGAACTAGAACATAAGGCATATTGGGCTATTAAAGAGCTCAATTATGATTTTAAACTTGCCGGTGAGAAGAGGTTATTTGACATTAGCTCACTTGATGAATGGAGAACCCAAGCCTATGAGAATGCCAAGTTGTTTAAAGGAAAAGTTAAAAGATGGCATGACAAAAGAATACAAAAACGTGAGTTTAATGTAGGTGATCATGTATTGTTATACAACTCTTATTTAAGATTTTTTGCAGGAAAACTTCTCTCTAAATGGGAAGGTCCTTACGTTATCGAGGAGGTCTATCGTTCCGGTGCCATAAAAATCAACAACTTCGAAGGCACAAATCCGAAGGTGGTGAATGGTCAAAGAATCAAACATTATATCTCAGGTAACCCTATAAATGTTGAAACTAATGTTATTGAAACCGTAACACCGGAGGAATACATAAGAGACACTTTCCAGAATGTTTCAGACTCCAAAAAGGAATAGGTATGTGGTACGGTAAGTAAACCGACTCCAAAACAGTTCTAATGGCAATTTTTCTCCGTTTTGGAATATTTAGAAAAATAGAAAAATAAGAAGCAGTCCGGGAAAGACACGAGGCCTCCACGAGGGTGGAGGGCGCGCCCTACCCCCCTGGGCGTGCTCCCTGCCTCGTGGGCACCTCATGCGCTCTTCGGACTCTGTTTTCTTGCACGATACGTATTTTGGTTGGTAAAAATTCATTATATAAACTCCCGAAGGTTTTGACTCCCGTATCACGCAATTATCCTCTGTTCTCGTTTCGAGCTGTTTTCTGTCAAGGTTGTCAAGGCCAGGCATCATGTCGTCTCCCTCCTCCAACAATGGTGACAACGATGCTTGGCTAATGAAGATAGAGCTAAAGAGGGAAGAACCCATGGAGATCAACAAGGATGAAGGGATCAACAAGGCCACGGAGGACCAAGCCTCGGCAGCAGAAGACATCCTTCAACTTGATCACAATCTTCTTACCCCAACTGAGATCGAAGCTTTCAAGATGATTGAGTTAGCTCGTATACAAAACAAGTATCTCACACGTGAAAATATTTTGTTGAAGGAGCATATCATCGCACTCAAGGGCATTATCCGCAAGTTGGAGGACCTCTTACGCTCGATGTGCGACTATCCATCATCACCTTCATATTATTCACCAACAAAGGAGACATAATCACATGGGTATGGGCACTCCCCTTGGCAACTGCCAAGCCTGGGGGATTTGCCCCGGTATCGTATCACCATCACACTCCTATCTTTACCGTTTTTCTTAGTTCGATCCTTTTAGTAATATCTTGATCTAGTAGAATAAAGTTTTTAGTATGATTTAGTTTTGAGTTTTGCTTTATGATTCCTCTATGTAATCGAGTCCGTGAGCTATATATAATAAAGATTAGTGTTGAGTCAAGCGCTTGATCATTTTGCTATGATCTTGAGGAAAATAAAAGAAAAGAGAAAAGAAGAAAAAGAAATAAAAAGAGATCATACTGATCTTATGGAGAGTAATGACTTCACATATAAAGGGTATGATGATTAAAAAATTGTTGAGAGTTGACAAACATAGTTTTGGTCATCGTTGCAATTAATAGGAAGTAATAAAGAAAGAGAGGTTTCATATATAAATATACTATCTTGGACATCTTTTATGATTGTGAGAACTCATTAAAATATAACATGCTAAAGAGTTGATGTTGGACAAGGAAGACAACGTAATGGGTTATGTTTTCTTATATCTGAGATAAAGTATACTGTCATGGATTATCCAACATGTTGAGCTTGCCTTTCCCCCTCATGCTAGCCAAATTCTTTGCACCAAGTAGAGATACTACTTGTGCTTCCAAACACCCTTAAACCCAGTTTTGCCATGAGATTCCACCACTCACTACAAAAAAAATACACTTCCATGATGATACGTGTTTGTCACAGTAGGTCGCGTTTTTTGTCATGCATGTACATCCATGACAAATTTATGACAGAATCAAGATAGTCATACCTGTGCTGTCGTAGAAGTGTTCCATGACATTACCAAAATTATCATCACGGAAGTGTCCACTTCCATGACGATAAATCGCGCGTCACAGAAGTGCTTTAGTCAAGGGTGACCGACACGTGGCATCCACCGTAACGGAACGCCGTTAAGCTATCGGGTAAGGTTTTGGATCCGATGACCCGTTAACAGCCCCGACCAATGGGGATTTTCCACGTGTAAAATCATCATTGGCTGGAGGAAACACGTGTCGGCTCATCGCCAGGACAGATGTCATCCACTCATTGGACAGAAGGCGCCTATGATACGTCGACACGTGGCACGACCCAACAGAGGCCCACTCCTGTGAAAAGGCCGGCCCGTTTGACTTGGTCAAAAGGTGGCGGGCTGGCCCATGGAAAGCCTATTAACGGCCTGTTCGCATATAGCCCATTTACAGCCCGCTAACCCAAGGCCCGTTACGCCCTATTCGAATTAGGCCCAGTAGCGTCATCTGGGCCATCCAATATGATTCCAGCCTGTTTTCACTTCTGGCCCATGTATGGCCCATGACATCTTTCGGCCCATATGAGGCCCTATGTAACTCTTGGCCTATTAACGGCCTGTGGTGAAACTGGCCCGTAATGAACAGTGTATCACTTTACACCCATTAACGGCCAGTGGTGAAACTGGCCCGTAAAGAACAGTGTATCACTTTATACCCATTAACGGCCCATTATTCCGTTGGGCCGTTTCCAGCCCATGTTATCTTTCGGCCTTCTCAGAGCCCATTTATTCTTGGGCTATTTTCCAGCATTCGTTTACTTACGGCCCATTACTGTCATTTTCTGCTTGTGGGCCAAATTCAGCCCGTGGTTACAGTCGGCCCGTTTGTGGTCCGTTAGTACGTTGGGCCGTTTTCATAGCGTCATCAAATACGGCCTATTAACGATGGCCCATTATGGTCGGCCCATGAACGGACGATTCCAACTCTAGCCCGTTTACGGCCAGAATGCGGTCTGTTTGGCCCATTGATGATACGGCCCGTAGAAGGCCCATTGATGATACGGCCCGTAGAAGGCCCACTGTTTCTACGGCCCGTATAAGGCCCACTGTTTCTACGGCCCGTAGGAGGCCCAGTGTCACTACAGTAAATATTAGCCCATGGTTATTGTGGCCTAGTTTTAAAAAATAGGTTATTGCAGCCACTAGCAAACCGCAGAAAAAGATCTGTACTGACTACAAGCAAACAAATAAACAAGACAACAAGGAAATAAATAAGCAAGTAACTTACACTAGGCTATCACGGCTATTACACATATTACATCCACTGGGCATCAAAGCTCGCCACCAGTGCAAATATAGGGAACACAATAGCATATAAACGCCACAGCAAAACAAGTCCAGAACTGAAACCACTTCAGAAGAGCTCAAGAAACAATATCCTGGGTACCCATAATGCTGGCAAGATGCTTAGCAAGCTTATTAACTTTCTCTTGTTTGGCGCTTAAGTCCTCCAGCGCTTGCTGTTGCACCAGAAAGTATGCATCTGAATTCTGCAGGGACTTCCTCAGTCCTTCAGCTTCCTGTCGCATAACATCTGATCGATGTCTTTCAACTTGAAGTTGAGACTCAAGAAGCCGAACTGATTCAGGCAACGAGTTCGAAGAGCCGGTGCCAGCAGTGGTAGCCAGTAACTCGAACACTACATCAAGACAGGACTTTGGGGTTGTCTCAGTGTCTTCAATATAGTTTTTATCAGCTTTCTTGGAGACCAACAGGGATGTCTCACTATCTTGAACCTTATCTGCATTACTTCCTTTACCATTGCATAACAGGGTACTCTTCTCCAATATTTTATCCGCATTCTAAAAGAGAAACAAACAAACACGTCTCAGGTTTACAATGTAGTATATGAAACTCATTTTGGTAAACCAGTTCAGTAGTAAGGTGGACAGGATAACAGCATGAAACAAACATATATCTATGTAGTATGGTCACTGTATGGTCTATATCATTCTAGTTTATGTTGCCAAATCAAGATAGATACAGTTCGAATCATATCTATTTAAGACAAAGCAGCATAGACAGAATATAAGTGTGGGAAACTACACAGCAATAACAACACTTGTAATGTGCATGGCATGAGAACATAACTGTTTATTCAATTGAAACTGAAATCAACATAGAGCAAGTTACAACGGCAAACAGCCAAACACGTCGAAGAAACAGGTTTAAACCATACCTGTTGCGCCATTGGAGTTTCAATTGCATCCTTCAAATTTGAAATTAGTTGGTATCAGTAAATACAGTGATGCAAGAGCAAAGTATTATGAACCATAGCTACGGAACCTGACCTGAGAACAATTCTTCTTCTGCTTTAAGCGTTGACTTCGGGTTCGGAGTGGTGGTCCTCGTGATTTGGGCACTGCAGTTGCCTTACTAACTTCTCGTGTTTGGGTGCTCTGTGGTGGAGACGGTGCTGTGTCAACGGGAACTGGGTGTCTATCTGCGGGGGTTGGGGTTAGAAGGGGTGTAGCTAGTTCTCTGTCCAAGTGGGTAGGGGTACAATCTGCATGAGTGTGGGTTATGTGTGGTGGGGCTGGTTCTTGGGGAAGTACAACCGTGGTTCTATCTGCATCGACAGGTAGCACGATCTTTTCTGAAGACCGTGTTTTTACTCCCACAGATACTGCCATCACTCCCTCCAATTGAAATGGCTGATAAACAAGAAAATTAATTGAATGTACAGACATTGTAAGATAGACAGGTGCAATGGATAGTAGGGAAGAAAACATGCCATGCAATAATTCACATTTATGTTGTCTAAGCAAACAGAATAGCAGGACATAATTTCACATATATGATGGCTAATTAAACATGATAGCATGACACAATTTCACATGTATGATGGCTAACTAAACAGGATAGAATGACATACTTCAAAATATGATGACTATGTAAACAGGATGACATGATATAACTATACGATGTGTCTATTAAAGTGGTTGGCATGCCATAAATCACAAACATGCCGTCGATGGAAACATGATGGCATGATATAATTCACGGATAGAATGACATAATTTAAAATATGATGACTATGTAAACAGGATGAGATGATATAACTATATTATGTCTTTAGAAAATGGGTTGGCATGCCATAATTCAGATACATGCTGTCTATGTAAACATCATGGCATGACATAATTCAAATATATGATTTATATACTAAGGAAGTGAGCAGAGGGCAATCACATATATGATGTGTCAACTAAGGAGATGACATTCAATATTGTGTATATGATGTAAAAACTAAGCATTGCAATACAACATATGCATTATATGAGTAATATAACCCTGCCAAGTTTGAGCATACACCTCAGGGGGATAATAGGACTGGTCATCTGCCTCTGAATCCTCCTCTGAAGAGCTATCTGTAACCAGCAAGATATCTGCTTCAGCAGGTAGCATTGTCTGCTCTGAAGACCTTGTTTTCACTCCAGATTTCTCCATCACCAATTCAAATGGCTGATGCACAGGAAGAGCAGTTGAATATACAAACATTGTCGACAAAAGCAAAGAGAAATACAAAAAAAGGACGGCATGATATAATTCACATATATGACGCTTGCCTAAACAGCATGGCATTGCATAATTCACATACATAATGCCTTGCAACAGGATAACATTGCATAATTCACATATATAATGTCTTGCAACAAGATGGCATTGCATAATTCACATATATGGTAATTAGACACTAAACAGGTGGCATTCACACAAAGCATGTCTAAACTAAGCAAATGACATAGCAATGCAAGATACCATACGCACGATATGAGCAACATAACCCTGCCAAGTTAGGGCATGCACCTCGGGGGGGAAATATGACTGGTCATCTGTCTCTGAATCCTCCTCTGAGGAGCTATCGGTAACCAGCAAGACATGTGCTTCGTCAGATAGCATTGTCTGCTCTGAAGACCTTGTTTCCACTCCAGATTTTTCCATGACCGTGCCGAATGGCTGATGCACAGGAAGAGTAATTGAATGTACTAAAATTGTTGACAAATTTAACACGTAATAAAAAAATGATGGCATGATATAATTCACATATAAGATGACTAGCTAACCAGGGTGGCATTGCAAAATTCACATATATGATGCCTGGCTAGACAAGATGGCATTGCATGATTCACATATACGATAAAGAAACTAAACAGATGGCATTGACACAAAGCATGTCTAAACTAAGCAAATGACATCTTTAATGTATACAGTAAGCAATGCAAGGCACCATATGCATGATATTACCAACATCAGCATGCCAAGTTAGAGCGAAGACCTCATGGGGTAAATAGGAGTGGTCTTCTCCTTCTGAATCCCCCTCAGAACAGTTATCTTCCTCTTGATTACAATCCGAAATGGGTGGAGGGGGGCTGCCTTTGCGCCCACCATGGAACAATGTCTGCATGAAATTTTATTGCCACGCAAGGCTCGTCTCTTTTGCTCTACATGATCAGTTCCATTGTGTACAATAACTGGCATGCATAGGAATAAAACATAGTGAGATTATGTAAGGAGTGCATGCACAAATCCAGAGTGATGGTAGCAAACTATGGATAGACCCAAAACCAATGATAGCAGGCAGATAATAGCTTTAGTTAAAAAATTACAGATAATGGCTCCTTTAATGTTTGTTTCCACCCAACACGAAACTCATAGTAGACACCGGAGATTAACCAGATAGTAGACAGATAGTACTGATTGCTGCCCCAATATGTACCCCACAACCATTTAAAAACTCAAGTTTCAGCATTAGTTTGGACCTGACTCGGAGTCTAATAGGTGAACACCATGATAATGTAACATGTCATCATATTAAGCGACGCATAACGTAAGCAGACACGGAAGAGTGCGACCTCTCTTGCGGACCCGTGTAGTCCTCAAGGTCATCTGCTCAGTTGATGATGGTAATGCAGTTGCCGTGGCTGCCGGTGGCGGGGAAGAAGATCTGAGGCGGCGAAAGACAGTCTGGAGCGGATCCCTGCCGTGGTGAACCCTTTCGTCGTTGGAGCAGCTGAGCTGGGGTGGAACACAGCGCCGCAGGAGCAGGACAAACCACACAAGGTTTTCTTTGACACATATCTGTAACAGAAGTAATTGAGTAAGGGCTTGTTTGAATTTGAGGATTCTAACAATGCAGGGATAGGAAATAGACAGGAATAGGATAGGAATGCACGTGCAAAATAGAGAATTTAAAAACATAGGATTTCTGCCAATCTGGGTGTTTGATTCACAACAATTGGAAGATCACAGGATGCAAAAAAGCATGGTGAGATTAAGTCAAACCACAAGAAAATGTACGGTTATAATGCTATTATGCTACTATCTCTTAGTCTTGTGCTTGATGAATAGGAATATGAAAAGGAGGAGAAGTGGAAATTAGAATTCCTACGGTTTTTCTTTCAAGGAGACACTAAAGGAACAAATCCTACAGTTTTCTTTTGCTCCATTCCTTTGCACCAAATTCATGAAAAGTAGTACCATAGGAAACTTTCCAATTCCGATGTTTTTCATTCACTTTTCCTTTCAAGCACTGGCGATTCTAGTAGGCAGGCTTGAGCAAGGAAAATCCTACACTAAAAAAATGTTTTTGTGCTACTTCTATTACTTTGGACCCAGGCCACTGCCATACTAGCTCAACTCCCAGGCCCATCGACAAATGCACAGCTCAAGCACGCAGAGATAAATAATGATGGCGTTCAAGAGAGTCCATCACGGATAGCTAAGTTGCCTGGTACCTCACTGCTCAGTGGACAATATATATAACAGGTAGAGTAAAAAAGAGATGCAACAAGTGTACAACCTCTTTGGTGAAGCCATGTCGATCTCAGCGTGATTGGGTTGGCCGGTGAGGATGCTCCAGCTGACTTGGCTGTCGGAGGAGGGGAAGAAGATCTTAGGCGTCTGGAGATGGAGCCCGAGGTACTGCTCCGCTGTGATGGAGGGTTTCGTCGTTGGAGCAGCTCCGGTGAGTTGTACGACGCCGAGGCTGAAGCAGGACAAGAGAGACAACGAACAACGTTAACCTGAGTGGAATTCTAATAGCCTCTCCAATACATGACGTAAAATACATAACCACAAAGTGCTAGATGTAAAATACATCAGCCGCTCATCTCTGAACTTAACTGTCGAAACTGAATTTAACTGTCGAAACTGAACTTAACTGTCGAAACTAAACTTAACTGTCGAAACTGAACTTAACTGTCGAAACTGAATTTTGCTATCGAAACTGAATTTTGCTGTCGAAACTGAACGCACTAGCAAGGTGAGGCTACACGTTGGTCGACTGACTTTTTCATCTCTGGTCAGTCGATTTTGCAGCCGTTGGATACGAAATTAAGGGCATGTGGTTCATCTTCAACCTCCACCCCCCTGAGCCGCCAGCCGCCACCGGCCAAACAGCAGCCCCCCGCCGCCCGCGGCCGCCGGTGCGCCGCCCCGCCCGCCCCGAAAACACTCCCCACCGCCGGTCCGCCGCCGCCCCGGCCATCCCTCTAGGCCCCCCCGTGCCGAGCTTTTTCTCTGGCGATCCCCACGCCACCGCCCCGCCAACGCCCCGCCACCGCCGGCGACCACCCCCCATCCTGAACCCTAAGATAGATAGTGGGGTACCTCTCCGGCGAGCCCCCTCCCCGCTGCGGCTGGTTCTTCCTTCACCCTCGCGAGCCCCCCACCCCCTGAAAATCGACTGACCCAAAAGTCGATTCAGTCGACTGAAGTGTAGCTAAATCGGAGCAGCATCGCAAGCAAGAGCAAGAGCGAGAGCAGCAGCGCGAGCAAGAGCAATAGCAAGAGCAGACCAGGCAGGGGACCGAGAGCAAGAGCAGAGCAGCATCACGAGCGAGAGCTAAAGCAGCAGCAGCTCCTACTGATGTGGACGTCGCCGCCGAGGGAGCGACGCCATGGAGGAAGTGGCCGACGACGCCACCGTGGATGGAGCCGCGCTGTGTCGGCTCGGGACCAAGCGCCGGCAGCACCGTGAGATCGAACCAAGAAGAAAATGCGGCGATTAGTGTACAACCTCTTTGTTGGCGCCGATTAGGCCGTAGCTTCATCCGAGGAAACGGTGATGATGATGCTCTTCCGGTGGTGCAGGTGAAGACGGCGGTGTGGGAATGGAGGTGGCGCGAAAGACGAAGGGAACTTCGGGGCAGCTCCTTGGAGGTGGAGGACGGGGTGGCTGAACCGGCGGGACGATGAGGTCGACGACGGATCCTCATCCGGTACGGTGGATGAGGGACGTCGAGGTGTTGCTGTGGACGACGTCGTCGGGGAAGAGGCTCCGGCTGGGTGGCGGACGGAGCAGGGTGTGGGGTGTCGTCGCGGGTTTTCGTGGCCTCGGTGTACGAATGGGTGGGCGGATGGGATGGCAGTGGGGAACCATGGCTTAGAGACGCGCTTGTCCGAAATGTGGGGTAAGTTACGAAAGTACCCCCACCGATTTGACGCAGTTCTTTCGGTTCAGGGGTACCACGGCTATTTCACGTGTCGGGATTTCACAGGAGGTGGGAGTTTTCGCGCGTGTTGTAATTTCGGAATAGCAAGGCGCGGGTTGAGATGGAGGGAGTTGTCGGAGCACAACGAGACAAAGATATATCTTAAATATTTCGGGCTAACAAGGCACGGGTTGAAGAGGCGGGAGTTTCGCAGCACGATAGACAGAGACGCTAGCTTGAATTTTCGGCATAACAAGGCGCGGCTTGAAGTTTCAGAAGAACAAGCTTAACGTGTACCCAAAAAAAGACAATTTGCACCTCAACACGCACAACACACACACAAACACCATTTAGACTAGAGTAAGGTACACGTGCATTGCACGCATGAGATTTGGCAACCAAATTATGAATAAATACCACATTATAGCATGCAAGCTTTGAGTCATATATGCATGATGTAGATGTTCGTTTAATTCTTATAGTTCATTTCATTCAAAATCATCTAGTTTTTATAAGAAAGCTAATCTATTTTAAGATTCATGGAATTGTGCGTCGTAAGACATAAAGTAAAAACAAATAATGGCACATCATGTAGAAAAACATTTGGTCAATTCTGATACGGAAGATTCTAGAACAAATAAGAAGTGCTTGTGTTTTGATATTGTTGCATTATGCTTAAGTTCAACCATGGAGTCTTCTAGATTATACATGTGGCGAAATCTGGTGGAATCTAGATGATATCCAACGGCCAGTAGTGCTCAAATTTGCCATCTTTGGACCATCGGATTCGCCTCATCCAACGACCATCTTTCAAAGTTAAAGTTACCCGCACACAATATAAAAAAATATCATATATATATATATAGATATAGGGGTATAGATATAGATATGTGATGCGAAAGCCGCCCATCATCTCCAATTAGAATAGTGTGTCGATGCACGGATACGACGTGGCCAAATGATGTCTGCCATCGGTATCTCAAATTCAAATCAGTCTGACCTTGTTCAATGTGTATACATTACAACATGCTCATTTCCAAACCACACCGCACAGATCTCCGTTATATTCATGCATGCATGGGTTTCAAACATCAGGATCTCTTATTCAAATATTTGAATTCAACTTTACATTGATTATGACCTCACCCATTATTTTACACCCACACAGTAGTCTTCTCTTTATAACTGTACCACTAACTTTCTCTCGTGCATGCATGCACACACACTACCAGTCGGCATTATCCATTGCACGCATACAATCTTTTTCTTCAGGTCGGTCTCCCATGAAGGCACACACCCACACACATCCCCCTCTCCATCATATCGGGCATTCTTTATCTCTCACGTGTGCATGCGCAACGATCGATGTTCCTCTATGTATGTGTGTATATAGCTAGGTCTTTCATAGTTTTCCACACAAACCGATCAATCGATATATCCAGTGAGGTCTCACCCTCTTTCCCACGTCCACATCGATCAATCTATACCTCTCTATATAGGATTAACATATATAGCTAATACACCCACATTAATTATATATCCAACGTCCCCCTCTCATCATCCATGCCTTCCACTTCATCTCTCAGACGCGTGCACAATGGCGAAGACAGGGGCAGTAAGGGCCCTGCCCCCTCCCCCCCTAACATCACTATATATCGAGGCTAATATGAATGTGATCATTAGACAATTGCTGCTAAAAATGGATTAAGTTCATGAATTGACCCTCCTCGTAAAGGATTAGCAATGCTTGGCCCCCTAGCTCATTTATTTTTCATGGCTCCGCCACTGCTCGCAACAGCGCACGTGTTCGCCCCCTCTCTCTCAATATCGATCTCGCACTTGTGCATTCCTTCATAGTCTCCCTCCACTCGGCCCCTCGCACCATCTTCTAGCCCCCCACCGGATTTTGCCACATGTACAATCTAGCAGACTCCATGGTTGAACTTAAGCATAATGCACAAACCTCAAAACAACAGTGGTTCTCTTTTGTTCTAGAATCTTCCGTATCATAACTGCCCAAACTTTTTTTCTAGTTGAATTGCCATTATTTGTTTTTACTTTATGCTTTACAACGCACAATTCCATGAATCATAAAATAGATTAAGGGCTTCTTTGATTCAAAGGATTCTCAAAGGAATTTTGGAGGATTCTAATCATTAGGAATTTTTCCTATCTTGGTTGTTTGATTCGTAGGATTGTAAACCATAGGAATTTTTCCATATGAATCATTTGCACTAGATTTCATAGGAAACATCCCATCCACTCAAACCTCTTTGAAAGAATTCTGCGTTTTTTCTATGCACAATCAAACACTCGTACAATCCTGTAGGATTCAAGACGACATTCCACTATAATCCCATGTTTTTCCTATTCCCGCGTTCTTAGCTTTTTTATAAAAACTAATTGATTTTGAATGAGATGAACTATAAGAATTAAACGAAGGGCTACATCAGGCATATATGACTCCGAGCTTACATGCTATAGTGTGGTATTTATTCATAATTTGGTTGCAAAATCTGATGCGTGCAATGCACGTGTACCTTACTAGTACTTCGAGTATGTGCAATACACGTAAATTAGAATACCAATGGCACGCTACACAGTGTCTCTCTTACAGTTCATGAAGCCACGTGGCACATGTGGAGGCGTTGTCGCGACCTCCTTGCTTGGATTGATCACAGTGAGGTGCTGCTGGTTCCAGAAGTATGTACTCGTCCTCCCTGAGCCATACTGACGGTACATGCATGAAGCGAAGATGTGCACGCACGCACTCATTCCCTCGCACGCACACGCGGGTACACGGGCGGACGCAATTTTGTACCAAGATCCACCCCATGTGATAGTTTGACGCGTGTAAAGTCGTTCACTTCATTGATGGTCAATTAATACAGCGCATGCAAATTGAGTGGACGTGAGGGCGGAAGAAAGACATTATTACTCCACTGCGCGCATGCGAGTAGTTAAATCGTGGGTTGCTAGTAGTACTTCCAATGGTCTCCTTCGTATTTTGTGCCAATTTTTGACAGTAACATAATATTTACGCATTTGAGCAGTGTAGTACTTGAAATTTATGTTCCGCTAAACTCATCGGGAGCCGTTTCGGGCCTCGAAACCAAAACCATCAATTAATCTTTACCTTGTTCCCATCACATTCGAAAGCCTGCTCACACCTACTAGTACGTACCAAACCTGAACGTGTTCCCACTATGCAGGTATTAGTACTAGTGCTAGTACTTAGGTTATAAAAAGGGGAACTACCTAACCGAAAATTACTCTACCTTTCCTCCTCATAAGTGCTTCTTCTTCGGCCGTCGTTGCCATGGCCGGTGAGCAGAGCTCTAGGTCGAGAACTACTCGTAACAAGGGAGCGGCAACCAAGGCTGTGGAAAAAAAAGAGGGCTCGCCGCCACGCAGAGACCTCGAAAGATGTCTCACGGGCAGGCGATGGCTCCCAGGAGCGCCCTAGCCGCGGAGGCGAACATGCCGAGCCGGCGGAGCTGGAGTCGTTATCCCTCGACGGCATGCCCGATCAGCTCAATAAGCAGAAGGAGTTCATCCAAGGCTTGATGGAGTTGCTAAAGGAGAGCCTCGACGACATGCCCGCTGAGCTCAATCAGTAGGGGGAGTTAACCGCCGGCTTGGTGATGCTTCTGAAGAAGAGCATTGCCTCGGAGAAGAAGGCGACCGGCGAAATCCTGCGACTTCAGGTGGACAAGGCGAAGCTCTGCCACGAGATCGATCTATTGAAGGAGAAGAACGCGGGCTGGAAGAAGCTGCATGAGAATAGTAGTTCCTCGATGAAGATGCTGCAGGCCCTCATCATGGAACAGAAGGAGGAGTTGGCGAAGCTCCGCATCGAGCACCCGGCTTCTGTCAAGGTACGTAATGCGGCCGTGGAACAGATGATGAAGGCTCGCGTCGAGAAATCCCGCGTCATGGAGAGAATGAAGAAGATGACGGAGGAGACGCCAAGGAGATGGAGGTCGTGGAGGCGATGAAGAAGCAGTTACGACTCCGCGGAGAATTAGATCATTTGGGGTGATAATCTTCCTTCTTCTTTTGCTCCTGTGTTTCATCTTTTGCTTCGGGTGTTTCGCCGCACGTGTCATGTTCTCTGAGAGGCATGAATAGAACAATATTTTTTTGAGGGAATGAATAGAACAATGCTAACAACGAGATGACTAGCAAATTAGATCATTTTTTATCGCCATATGGCACTGGGCTGCCGTGTTTCGTGCTCCTCCATCGCAGTACTACTCCAGTGGAAAACTTGAGTATACCGCACGGTTCTTTGCTCCTCCTCGATCAGGTCGTCGGCGCATTTATACAAGCAGTCAAATCACAAGGCCCCGCCTTCCAGCAGTAATGAGCCATCAAATCACAAAGGCCCTCGCCTCTCGTGAAACCGACCAAGCTAGACTGCCCCGCCCTCTAGCCTTTTAAAAAATGTATACTTTTGTACAAATGTAGTATCGATGGATTGCGCCATGGAGCAAAACTTGAAATTAAAAAAAAAGGTGGTACATATAGAGAGCGCTCGTCGCCAAATTATGCATATAGTACTATTAAAAAGGCTAGTCACAATAATGGTGTCCAACACAACCCACCCCTCAAATAAAACTAAGAGGGTGCTTGGATACGTTTTAGTCCCATGACTAAAAGTAGTGGGACTAAAACATGCTAGCCTCACCCATGCTTGGATCCAAATACTAAAAAGGCTAAAATAAAGTTAATGAGCATTTATTATCCTCCAAACCCTCCAATCCAGAACTCGCCTGTGTTAAAGGAGAGGAGTGAAATGAGTAGAGAGAGGACTAATCCACATTTTAGTAGGGGTACCCCTGACTAAAAAAATTTAGTCTCAAGACTAGTTTTAGCCCCTCTTTAGTCAGGGGTGCTTGGAACTTTAGCCTCTTAAAGAGACTATTTTTAGTCAGACTAAAATAAGTCCCTTGGATCCAAGCACCCTCTAAGCATCCTGGAATTCTTTGACAAAACTAAGCACCCTGAAATTCTTTGACAACTAAACTGCTGGCTATATGATGTTGGCCATATATATTGTATGTATATAATGTGAAGAAACTAGTGGTAGTACTATACCAACTAAAAGATGAAATGTAAGAAATACTAGTATGTACATACTGAAGAGTTAAAGTAACGAGAAGAAACATAACATAGTTCTGCTGGGGGCTCAGCACAACACACCCCTCAAATTAAATTAAGCACACCTAAAATTAAACTTTGCAACTATTCCGGTAGACACTGCATTAGAACCACCATGAGCAAGGACACTGCCACCATAGTGCATCTAATCCATGGACTCAACATTAGTCAGAAAGAACTCACATACTTATTGCAAAAATCTACAAGTCATCAAAACCAAGCACTATGCGCATGCTCCTAGGGGGATAGATTGGTAGGAAAAGACTACCGCTCGTCCCCGACCGCCACTCATAAGGAAGACAATCAAAGAAACACGTCATGCTTCAAATTTGTTACACAACGGTTACCATACGTGCATGCTACGGGACTTGCAAACCTCAACACAAGTATTTCTCAAATTCATAATTAATCTACTAGCATGACTCTAATATCACCATCTTCATATCTCAAAACAATCATCAAGCATCAAACTTCTCATAGTATTCAATGCACTTTTTATGAAAGTTTTTATTATACCCATCTTGGATGCCCATCATATTAGGACTAATTTTATAGCCAAAGCAAATTACCATGCTGTTTTAAAAGACTCTCAAAATAATATAAGTGAAGCATGAGAGATCAATAATTTCTATAAAATAAAACCACCACGTGCTCTAAAAAGATATAAGCAAAGCACTAGAGCAAAATTATCTAGCTCAAAAGATATAAGTGAAGCACATAGAGTATTCTAATAAATTCCGATTCATGTGTGTCTCTCTCAAAAGATGTGTACAGCAAGGATGATTGTGGTAAACTAAAAAGCAAAGACTCAAATCATACAAGATGCTCCAAGCAAAACACATATCATGTGGTGAATAAAAATATAGCATCAAGTAAAGTTACTGATAGACGAAGATGAAAGAGGGGATGCCTTCTGGGGCATCCCCAAGCTTAGGATTTTGGTTGTCCTTGAATTTTACCTTGGGGTGCCTTGGGCATCCCCAAGCTTAGGCTCTTGCCACTCCTTACTCTAGAATCCGTCAAATCTTTACCCAAAAACTTGAAAACTTCACAACACAAAACTCAACAGAAAATCTCATGAGCTCCGTTAGTATATGAAAATAAACCACCACTTTAAGGTACTGTAATGAACTCATTCTTTATTTATATTGGTGTTAAACCTACTGTATTCCAAATTCTCTATGGTTCATACCCCCGATACTACTCATAGATTCATTAAAATAAGGAAACAACACACGAAAAACAGAATCTGTCAAAACAGAACAGTCTGCAGCAATATGATTTGTTTGAATACTTCTGGAACTCCAAAAATTCTGAAAAACTAGGAAAACCTGGATAATTTGTATATTAATATACTTAAAAATAATTAGCATTTTATCACGTTCTGGTGAATTTTAATAATTATTTTAGTGAGCGCAAAGTTTTTGTCTTTTTCAGCAAGATCAAACAACTATCACCCAAGAAGATCCTATTGGTTCTACTTGGCACAAACACTAATTAAAACATAAAACCACATCTAAACAGAGGCTAGATGAATTATTTGTTACTAAACAGGAACAAAAAAACAAAGAACAAAAATAAAATTGGATTGCCTCCCAACAAGCGCTATCGTTTAACGCCCCTAGCTAGGCATAAAAGCAAGAATAGATCTAGGTATTGCCATCTTTGGCATTGGGAAAGAAAAGAGAAAAATTATCATCTATATCATTTATCTTCCTGTTTTGTGAGAGCACATGGCCATTCATAGTGGAAGAAAGATTAAGCACACTAAAAAAATTGCATCTAAGCTAGCCTTCATCTCTTTGATAATTTCATTCTGATAAAAACACAAAAGAGAGGTGGATTCAACCTTTTCACTCATAGGGTGCCCAAATATAGCTTTCATCTTTTCACAGGTATCGATGGCATCCCCCTCAAGAAAACCTTCTTCAAAAATAGAGTCCAAAACTTGCTTGAAAGAAGAGGGTAAGCCAACATAAAAACTTTTTAAGTATATCTCAATTTGATATTGGGGCACATAGCTAGCTCAGATCCTTAATAGCCTATCCCAAGCATCTTTCAAAGATTCATCAAGCAAATAACAAAAAATTCCGTGATCATCTTCATCAAAATTGTTCAAGCTCTCATCGATAACCCCGGTAGGTCTTTCCATAGCATCATTATTTATGAGCTTAGAAAGGACAGAGGGACTATCCAAAGTATGAAAACCCGGGAGAAAACCCTTAGCCCCTTTTGGTTCGGCCATGGCGATAGAAAGGCAAAGGTTTTCAAAAATCGTTTTAGAAGTGGGGGAGAGGAAAACGAGAGGCGGATGGCAAATAATGTAATGCGAGGGAGAAGAGTTTATGAAGGGTACTTGGTATGTCTTGACTTGGCGTAGATCAAGGGGAAAGGGGATGCAGCAAAGTAGCGTAAGTATTTCCCTTAGTTTTTTTATAACCAAGGTATCAATCCAGTAGGAGACAACACACAAGTCACCTAGTACCTGCACAACAATCAAGAACCTTGCAACCAACACAATAAAGGGGTTGTCAATCCCTTCACGGCCACTCGCAAAAGTGAGATCTAATAAAGATAGTAAAGTAAATATTTTGGTATTTTTGTTGTATAGATTGGAAAGTAAAGATTGCAAAATAAAAAGAACGGCGACAGAAATTGGCAAGTTGATGGGAAACTAATATGATGTAAAATAGACCCGGGGTCCATAGGTTTCACTAGTGGCTTCTCTCAAGATAGCATGTATTACGGTGGGTGAACAAATTACTGCCGAGCAATTGATAGAAAAGCGCATAGTTGTGAAGATATCTAAGGCAATGATCATGAATATAGGCATCACGTCCGTGTCAAGTAGACCGAAACAATTTTGCATCTACTACTATTACTCCACACATCGACCGCTATCCAGCATGCATCTAGAGTATTAAGTTCATAAGAACAGAGTAACGCATTAGGCAAGATGACATGATGTAGAGGGATAAACTCAGGCAATATGATATAAACCCCATGTTTTTATCCTCGATGGCAACAATACAATACGTGCCTTGCTGCCCCTACTGTCACTGGGAAAGGACACCGCAAGATTTAACCCAAAGCTAAGCACTTCGCCCATTGCAAGAAAGATCAATCTAGTAGGCCAAACTAAACCGATAATTCGAAGAGACTTGCAAAGATATCAAATCATGCATATAATAATTCAGAGAAGAACCAAATAATATTCATAGATAATCAAGTTCATAAATCCACAATTCATCGGATCTCGGCAAACACACCGCAAAAGAGTATTACATCGAATAGATCTCCAAGAACATCGAGGAGAACTTTGTATTGAGAATCAAAGAGAGAGAAGAAGCCATCTAGCTAATAACTATGGACCCGAAGGTCTGTGGTAAACTACTCACGCTTCATCGGAGAGGCTATGGTGTTGATGTAGAAGCCCTCCATGATCGATTCCCCCTCCGGCAGATCGCCGAAAAAGGCCCCAAGATGGGATCTCACGGGTACAGAAGGTTGCAGCGGTGGAAAAGTGGTTTTCTGGCTCTCCCTGATGTTTTTAGGGTATAAGAGTATATATAGGCGAAAGAAGTACGTCGGTGGAGCTACGAGGGGCCCATGAGGGTGGGGGTGCGCCTACCCCCTGGGCGCGCCCTCCTGCCTCATGGCGTTCCAGACTTCAACTCCAAGTCTTCTGGATTGCTTTCGGTCCAAGAAAGATCATCGCGAAGGTTTCATTCCATTTGGATTCCGTTTGATATTCCTTTTCTGCGAAACACTAAAATAGGCAAAAAAACAGAAACTGGCACTGGGCCTCCGGTTAATAGGTTAGTCCCAAAAATAATATAAAAGAGCATATGAAAGCCCATTAAACATCCAAAACAGATAATATAATAGCATGGAACAATAAAAAATTCTAGATACGTTGGAGACGTATCAGAGACATCGTGACCTTCGACGTTCGTGGGGGCCCCTACACTATGCAGGTTGATAAGGGGCGAACGATAACCCAGATTGGAGGAGATGAATGGGATCGTTTCATCGCCCGCATGCGCCTTAGTGGGGTTGAATTGATAAGCTTCTCCTTTAGAGGAGAAAGGCCCAGGATTTTTGTTATCTATCTGAATTTGATTGCCGATAGTAAGGATGAAGTTCATGAGGACGATGGTGAGGATTCAGATGATGATGAGAACCCACTTGATGAAGCCCTCATTGCCCAAAGACTGAGGCTGGGAGCGAGGAAACGTGCAACCTCTGGGACATGCTTCCTCTACGTGAAGACTACGTCGGGATGCCATTCGTGACCCGCCTCACAAGGACGAATTTTCAACAGGATCTCATGGTAGTGTGGTAATTACATGATATGCATGCTTAACTAGTGTAGTAGTTGACATGATATGCATGTTGTAGTACTATGATGATATGCCTAGTGTAGAATTCATTTAGTGCAGAATTTTATGGTTTGCATGTGTTGTAGTAATGTGATATATGCTTATGTAGTGTAGTAATATGCGATGATATGCATAGTGTACGTAGTAATCTAATGATATGCTTAATTACTATAGTAATTTGATGATTAGCGTGTAGTGTAGTGATGTGATGATATATATGCTCAGTGTTGAATCCAATGATATATGTGTCTTGAAGTGTATGCTTTGTTGATAATTGCACGTGACATGCTCATATATCATATCAACTGTTTTCAGAAATTACCTAAGAGGTTATCTGTTAGCTGTGGCATCGAGCCGAATGAAGAAGGCATGGCTGCTGGACTACGCCTTACCAGAACGAGCTCCATCACCACCTGTGCCTACCCAGTGGACACGGACGGTCACACTATCTTCAATTGGGTGGGGTGGAAGAAGTTCCTTCATGGCAAGAATCTTCGGGTAGGTCAGGGCATCCTACTCACTGTTGCGAACACCCGTCGCCATGACTTGAGGATGATGATCACCATCAACCTCATTTAGAACTGGCTGGGCCATGTTTCGATGTGAAATGAACTTGGTATGTTAGCTCTCGTTTCCGAGTACTTGCCGTGTATTACCGTACCTATCTATATATATCTAGGTTCAGTAAATGGGCCATGTATAGATGTGAAATGAACTTGTTATGTTTGGGGCTTGTTTTGTTGTTGCCACAACGGTTATTTGAGACCTCCTTGAACTTGAATCTGTCTTCACTTGTTGTTGGATGCTTGGTGTTGTTGCTTTATAATATAAAGCTGGGGGGGACCCTTTTTGTAGGTTCAGTAAATGGAGTTTAGCTCTAATTGTACTAATTGTTTTCTTTTCCATACAATTCTGAACCAAAACTACACATGGCACAACCTTCTGTGATTAGTTCCTTTGATAACTAGTATTGAAGAGCAGCCAAAGAGTTCCATTCACAATTTACTTGGATTTTTGTTTTGATGGATAAACAAAATAGGAACCTAGCAAACTTATTTAAAGAGATAAGCAAACTATGTACTTGATGATATAAGCAAACTTGTTCAACCCTGTCAAACACGACATAAACAAACTGGTTCAACTCTGACACACATGACATAAGCAAGCTGGTTTAACCTAAGAAAAGCAAACGAAAAATTTCAAACAACAAGATAAAGGACAAGCACAAGCGCAAGCAACACAAAGGCAGACTTTGATGTCTCCTCATCCCGCATAGTGGCAGTGGTAGAAGGGGTCCTCTTCCTGCTCTTTTGAAATTTCCAGACCTGTTTTGATGTTGTCGATTATCTTCCACGACTTGTAGGTGGCGTACACATCTATTGCTGCATACTCGATGAGGTAATCTGGTAGTGGGCTGACCCCCCACAGTTTATGGTCTTCCTTCTTGTCGATCTTCTTCTTCATCTTGTTGTAGAATGGGTGGATGACGCTGGCTGCAACATCAGCCAAGGAGTCGTACTGTTTTCCGGTGTATGGAACTCTCTAGTTGCGCTGAATGTCGATGTGCTTGTTGGGGTTTATCTCCAAACCAGACATCTTCAGCTTGTCCTTGTCACCTTGAATGCTGAAACCAGCAAAGGTGAACAACTTCTTCCCCTGTAGGAGCTCTTTGAGGCGCTTTGGCCTGCTAGGGGAGAGACAAGTGATGAATACATGGAGTACTAGTGTTTGTTTTTCAAGATTTAATTATTCTATTTTTTACGGTTTACAAGTGATGAATACGTGGAGTAGATGCTTATACAGTATAAGTCATGGATGAATGTAGTTCACAAACTAGTACACAAAGTTCTGAAATTAAAATCAACTACACCATCTTATTTTTCTTTTTGGAATATATAGTTGCGTCAATGATCTATTTGCTTTCTTAGTGCCAGTTTAGTTTTATTTCGTTGAATAAAATAACATATACCTCTGCTTCACCAAGTTCTTCAGTTTTTTTGGTGGTGAAAATAACACCAGACCAAGTTCAGAAACTACTTCACTACATCAAGTTCAGAAACTATTCTAGTGAATCAAGATCAGAAACTACACTGCTTCATCCAGTTCACAAATTAATCTTGTGCAACAATTTCAGATACTAATCAAGTGCATCAGGTTCAAAATATATTCTGGTGCATGTACTTTGAGGAACTGCACTAGTGCATCCACTTTCACAAACTACACTAGTACATCTAGTTGGAAACTAGTCTAATGAAATTTCGAGGGAGCAGTATTGATGAATGGAAGAGGGTGAATGAGTAGGATTTTTAACCATTTTGTGGCTGCGGCGATGTGGTACACGAGGCAGAGATCCTCCACGCTTAACTGCAGAACGGCTACCATCCGGGGAGGTTCATCTTCTTTGGTAAACTCCACATCAACGCCGATGATCCTGAGATACGAGCTACAGGCACTCCTCCTGATCCTAAAGGTCATCTCGTCGGCCTTGTCTGGTTCGCTGGTGCAGACGACCTCCAGCGTCTCCTTGCCGTGGAGCTCAACCCCTTTGAGGGTTTGGGTGTACTCGCGCTTCTGACCGGGAACTTGAACGTCGTCGAGGTTGCCGCTCTGGTCGGACGTCTCGCCACAATGATGCTTGGCAGACGGTTCCTCCGCCATTGCCCTCCTCCTGTGACTGCGGGCTTCGAAGAGAGATGTTTGTGGGTTGTTTGTAGAAGAGATGGAAGCGGCAATGGAGGTTCTCGGAATGAGGCACTGATGTTGTCGATTTGGGGCTTTTCACGGCTAGGATGGGGACATGGGGAGGCGGTTCGTCTAGGACGTGGGGGTAGTGGTGGTCGAGCGCAGTTGCAGTCCATTGTGGCAACCGCGCTCTGTGCACTGCTGGCTGCGCCTGCGTTTGAGTTTAGTCCCACCACGGGCCTGCATCCTGGCCCATATCACTGGGTTTGTAGTCGTATGCAGGCCGTGGTGTGTGAAATACCATGTTAGGTAGGTGGGCTTTCTTTTCTATAGAATCTTTTTTTGCCTATCTGACATGTTTACTTATACTAAAATAACACTTCTTTTTTTAGGTACACGTGTCTTATGTAAAAAGTTTAAGTTTGATAATAATGAAAAACATGAAAAACCTTGCCACATTGCCTTTCTTGGACATGTGTAAAAAGTTTAAGTTTGAAAACAGTGAAAAAGATGTAAAACCTTGCATCATTGAATTTTCATTTTAAAATAAATTTGAAATATTGCAGTGAATTTGTAGACCATCTCCAAATCAACAATCTTCAACAAATTTTGAAAGCTTCGTCACATGTGGGATTTTTTTGGGTCATGAGTACAATGTGGACCATTTTCAACATTTATTGCAAGTTTTGTCACGTATAGCATTTTTCGGGCATATGCGACACGAATAAACCATTTTTAATACTTAAAAAACAAGGATAATATTTTCTAGATTTTTTGGGATATCATTGTGACATTATTGAAATCTCACATAACTCACTCGGCCCACCGCTCCCCAAATCCCACGATTACAGCGCCTCATTCTAACCACCCGGCTATGCCGTCCGCAGCTCCCACGACCGCTGCAAGATCGGATCGGAGACGCCGGGCTCACATGGATTACATGAGTCACCGGACACCGCCCACCGCCATGAGGGGTCGGACTTCAGTGTTCTTCTCGCCGCCCCTACCTCGCGTGAATGCGCCTTTTATCCTTGTCGGCGTCTACCGCGCTATAGTGGCACTTCTAGTTTGCGATGCACTATCTGCGGCCATCAACTCGGCGCCGCCGTCTCCAAGAGAAGGTATTTCCTGATCAAAGCTTTTTTTAATCTTAGTCGGCCTCTCCCTTAGTAGTTGAACCCTCATAGGGTTTGCACAACTTCACGTGGCTAAGCATTTGGATACCCTTGTTAAACTGCGCTTATTTTATGCACGACCAAATAGGTTGTGTGCTTAAACTCATAGGTGGATCATATGTTAAATGACCCACTTAATTTTTTAATATTAGTCGACTGCTAATTTTGTTATACATCTTTTAATTATTGTCTTTAGATTAATTGACCTGGTTTGCATCATTGCATACGAGCCAGCAATGTCAGTTTCAGATAAAAGTCTTCATAACGGAGAAAAGCCTCGTAGCACTCAAACTTAAATTTGGCAGCAAGACCATAACCAAACAAATGTTGAGCCCATTCAAACACAAATAGGTAGCATCAATTGATACATGATCTTGCTCATGCACTACTTTTAGCATCATTCGATACATGTTCAGTTCTTATCATAAAGTGGATATATGTACTTTTGGCAATCATGAGCATCCTCTACTTACTGCTATAAGTAATGCATCCTCAGTACAAAAATTGAATTGGCAATAGGTTGTATTGGCAATCATTTGCATGCTTTACTTTTGGCAAGAACTAATGCATAGTTGAGTTATAACTGGTCATAGATATGGCTGGAACATCTTGAGTTATCATCACGGTCACGCAGAGACCCTAAACCATCACTAGATATGTTGAGCCCAGTCAAACACAAATTGAAACAGATTTGATACATGTTTAGTTCTTACCAGAAAGTGGAAACAAGCACTTTTGGGAAACATGAGCATCCTCTACTTATTGCAATAACTAATGCATCCTCAGTACAAAGCTTCAATTGGCAATAGGTAGAATTGGCAATCATTTGCATGCTTTACTTTTGGCAAAAACTAATGCATAGTTCAGTTGTAACTAGTCATAGATATGGCTGGAACATCCCGAGATATAAATTGAACATAATCATGCCAAGCTATAACTACCATAGTCATAGTAGTAGAGTTCCTAGCATGCATCACCGTACGATTCTAGAACGGCAGAATAACACAGCAAACATAACATATACCACCGTACGATACTTGAGTTGCTATGGCCTTGCACAATGCAAGGTGCTTAGGCGAGGTGCTGAGAGAGATAAACCAGGCTTTTCTTAAGCACTAGTGCTTATTTGTACAGGGTAGACGCTTAACTAGGCATCTGTCCTGTAGAAATAGGCAATGGTGCTTCAGAAAAACCCGGTTTATTTTTCTAAGCACCACCCTTAGCATCGACCATTATACAATGCCTAACATGCATCAGCAAAATAGTACTAATAACAACTTAGACCACTTAAGCAGATTAGCAGCAAACACTTAGATAAACGGTAGATTAACCACCGCACACCATAAGTTCACACCCACCATAGACCATATGACATAAGTTCTTACACACCATAGACCATAAGTTTTAGAGTCGACCAGCGAATATAGATAACATAAAAGGACACGACGGTCCTGGGGCAGCAGCAGCAGTCTAGCAGCACATCACTTGTCTCCCTTGTTCAGCGGCGGCGCTGCAGGATGTAGTAGGGCTCATTGACTTTGACAATCTTGAGGAAGCGCCCGTAGGCCGCATGTTTAGCTAGAGTATTGGCCTTATGCTTCCTACTGTAGGAGTTGGCAGTGGTGACGGCATGCTGCATCAAGCCATCTATGCCGCCATGGATCGCCTTTCCACAGAACGGGCAGCCAAGCTTGCCATAGAAACGGTACTTGAATTTTCCAGCAATCAGCTGCCTCATGATGTAGCGGCTCTTGCTGTGCCTGCTGTCCATGTCATACCCCACATCATCATCCTCCTCCTGTGAATTAGTACACAAAGAAGAACTCAGTTAATCTATTCTTCTACATTGCTCTTAATTAGAATGTTTGAAAAGTACAGATGTGTAACATGACAACTATCTATTTGCTGGAAATAAGGCATATATGCACATGCATAATTGAGCCAAATAAATTGACATCCATAAATATGGACGGTGGAATAGTTGCATTCATAAATTAGTGCACAAGAAGTACATAATTAACACATGAAAGAATTCATGATGTGGCTTGGTTTAATGATACTTGATACTTGTTACAGGTGTAATTCTCATTGGAATCAGAAAAATGGCTTCATTATACTCCTGCATGTTACACACAAGGGGGGTTTCTTCTATCTACTGGAATCAAGAAACCATTATTCTTTCTGAGAGCAACAATACTAATTCTCCAACATTGTTAGCCCCTGATAAGTTTCAGAAGGAAATTGATAAAGGAGCTATGGGCTACTATCTTTATCCCTTATCTTGTGACTGTGATGATACCGGTGAGGAAAATACTTTGGAGGAACTTAACTTGGAAAAGGAAATGTTGTCATGCAAAACAAAGGGGTTTTTTGTTCTATTTATTGGAATCAGAAATTGAATTCTAGTTTTACAAATATATGCTAAGATTAGCAAATGCAGTTGTCCTGTCCCTCAAGTTGAGTTTTTAGGGCATGTTGTCTAAAAAAGATTCATTCCAGTGGTCAGATGCTCAAATTGAGGCCTTCACAACATTTAAGAATTGTCTGGTCACTGCTCTTGTTATGGCTTTGCCTTATTTGACCCTACCATTTACTTTTTAAACAGATGCATCAGGTCAAGGTATTGGTTCTGTCCTCATGCAACAAGGCAGACCAATTGCCAGAAAAGGAAATGTTGTCATGCAAAATAGGGGTTGTCAAAGAAATAATCAACTGGTCAAAACATGATTCTTACCAATTAAAACTGAATGTAGATGCATCACATGATAGTTAAGAAGGAGATGAGTCGACGGGTGGTGTTTTAAGAGATCAGCATGGCAACTCTGTGTCAATTTAGTAAATTGCCATTATATTCCAAATGCATCATATGCCTGCTTGATGGAGTCGGTGGCAATGAAAGAAGGCCTATCTTTGGTAGCATCTGTAGGCTATCATCAAATTATTGTAGAATAGGATTGCTTACAAGTTGTTCAAGCTTTTACTAGAGGTAACTTATGGTGGCACGAAGGATCACGTATTATTGCTGATTGTTTTGATCTAGTTCTGGAGATAGGAACTGCCGCATTTTCTCACTGTCCTCGGGAAGCCAATGGTGTCGCACATGAGATCGCTTGAAATAGCTATGAGAATCATCTATCTTGTATTTGGGCTGATTACTGATACGTCTCCATCGTATCTACTTTTGCAAACACTTTTGCCCTTGTTTTGGACTCTAACTTGCATGATTTGAATGGAACTAACCCAGACTGACGCTGTTTTCAGCAGAATTGCCATGGTGTTATTTTTGTGCAGAAATAAAAGTTCTCAGAATGACCTGAAACTTGACGGAGAATATTTTTGGAATTTATAAAAAATACTGGCGAAAGAATCAAGACCAGGGGGGCCACACCCTGTCCATGAGGGTGGGGGGGCGCGCCCCCTGTCTCGTGGGCCCCCTGACGCTCCACCGACCTCAACTCCAACTCCATATATTCACGTTCAGGGAGAAAAATCAGAGAGAAGGATTCACCGCGTTTTAGGATACGGAGCCGCCGCCAAGCCCTAAACTCTCTCGGGAGGGCTGATCTGGAGTCCGTTCGGGGCTCTGGAGAGGGGAATCCGTCGCCGTCGTCATCATCAACCATCCTCCATCACCAATTTCATGATGCTCACCGCTGTGCGTGAGTAATTTCATCATAGGCTTGCTAGACGGTGATGGGTTGGATGAGATTTATCATGTAATCGAGTTAGTTTTATTAGGGTTTGATCCCTAGTAGCCACTATGTTCTGAGATTGATGTTGCTATGACTTTGCTATGCTTAATGCTTGTCACTAGGGCCCGAGTGCCATGAATTCAGATCTGAACCTATTATGTTTTCATGAATATATGTGAGTTCTTGATCCTATCTTGCAAGTCTTTAGTCACCTATTATGTGTAATGATCCGGTAACCCGAAGTGACAATAATCGGGACCACTCCCGGTGATGACCGTAGTTTGAGGAGTTCATGTATGCACTAAGTGTTAATGCTTTGGTCCAGTACTCTATTAAAAGGAGGCCTTAATACCCTTAGTTTCCAATACGACCCAGCTGCCATGGGAGGGTAGGACAAAAGATGTCATGCAAGTTCTTTTCCATAAGCATGTATGACTATATTCAGAATACATGCCTACGTTACATTGATGAACTGGAGCTAGTTCTGTGTCACCCTATGTTATAACTGTTGCATGAAGAATCACATCTGACATAATTATCCATCACTAATCCAATGCCTACGAGCTTTTCACATATTGATATTCGTTTAGTTACTTTTCCATTGCCACTTTTACAATTATTACAAAAACAGCTACTGTTACTTTTGCCACTGTTACAGTTACTTCCATACTACTTTGCTTACTTCCATACTACTTTGCTACTAAATACTTTGCTGCAGATATTAAGTTTTTCAGGTGTGGTTGAATTGACAACTCAACTGCTAATACTTGAGATATTCTTTGGCTCCCCTTGTGTCGAATCAATAAATTTGGGTTGAATACTCTACCCTCGAAAACTGTTGCGATCCCCTATACTTGTGGGTTATCAAGACTATTTTTTGGCGCCGTTGCCGGGGAGCATAGCTCTATTCTTTGAGTCACTTGGGATTTATATCTGCTGATCACTATGAGGAACTAGAAAGACGAAAAAACCAAAATGTATCCCTCAACTACGAGGGGAGGTAAGGAACTGCCATCTAGCTTTGCACTTGATTCTCCTTCTCTTTTGAGTAAACTTGCGACACCTAAACCTGCTTCTGCTATTAATTCTGATATGTCGCATGTTATTGATGATGCCACTTCTGCTATGCATGATGCTTATGATGAAACTACTTCTATGCTTGATAATACTGTGCCACTAGGTGAATTTCTGGATGAACAACTTGCTAGGGCTAGAGAGAATGAAATTATTGAAACTGATAATATTGATGAAAGTGATGATGAAGATTCTCCCCCTAGATATGAATTGCCTGTTGTGCCTGAGGGTTATGTTATGGATGAAGAAACTGCTAGAGAATTTCTTGCTTGCAATGATAGATATGATCTTAAGAAGTTATTAGCTAAGCTGAAAGAAAAATCTTTGAATGCTAGAATGAAATATGACCTTGCTTTAGCTACTTCACCTATCTGTATTACTGATAAGGATTATGATTTCTCTGTCGATCCTCAAATAATTACTTTGGTTGAATCTGATCCTTTTCATGGCTATGAATCTGAAACTGTTGTGGCACATCTTACTAAATTAAATGATATAGCCACCCTATTCACTCATAAGGAAAAAAATCCGTTACTACTATATCCTTAAATTATTTCTGATCTCATTAAAGGGTGATGCTAAAACGTGGTTTAATTCTCTTGATCCTGGTTGTGTGCGTAGTCCCCAGGATATGATTTATTACTTCTCTGCTAAATATTTCCCCGCTCATAAGAAACAAGCTTCTTTAAGGGAAATATATAATTTTGTGCAAATTGAAGAAGAGAGTCTCCCACAAGCTTGGGGGAGGCTTCTCCAATTACTTAATGCTTTGCCTGATCATCCTCTTAAGAAAAATGAAATACTTGATATCTTTTATAATGGACTAACCGATGCTTCCAAAGACCACCTGGATAGTTGTGTTGGTTGTATTTTCAAGGAAAGAACTGTTGATCAAGCTGAATTGCTATCGAATAATATGTTGGGTAATGAGAATAATTGGACACTTCCTGAAGCAACTCCTAAGCCAACTCCGAAGAAAAGGGGTATTCTATTTCTCAGTCCTGAAGATATGCAAGAGGCAAAGAAATCTATGAAAGAAAAGGGTATTAAAGCTGAAGATGTCAAGAATTTACCACCTATTGAAGAAATACATGGTCTTGATAACCCGACACAGGTAGTAAAGGTAAATTCTCTCTATAGATTTGATGAAGGTGATATTCCTCATTATAAGTCTGCTAGCCAATGCTTAGATGAGTTTGATAATTTTATTGTTAAACAAGAAAACTTCAATGCTTATGTTGGTAGACAATTGAAATGTAATGCTTATATGATCGAACACTTGAGTGATTATATGTGTAGAGTTAAAGGTGAACTTAAACTTATTAGTAAACATGCTTCTATGGTTACCACTCAAGTAGAACAAGTGCTTAAAGCTCAAAATGATTTGCTCAATGAATTGAATAATAAGAAAAATGATAATGTTGTTAGAGTTGTGACTAGAGGGGGTAGAATGACTTAGGAACCTTTGTATCCTGAGGGCCACCCTAAGAGAATTGAGCAAGATTCTCAGAGAACTAATGTTGATTCACCTAGTCCTTCTAAGAGGAAGAAAAATAAAAATGATAGGACTTTGCATGCTTCTAGTGAACCTGTTGTTGACACATCTGAGAATCCCAATGATATTTCTATTTCTGATGCTGAAACACAATCTGGTGATGAACATGAACCTAGTGATAATGTTAATGATGATGTTCATGTTGATGCTCAACCTAGCAATAACAATGGTGTAGAGATTGAACCTACTGTTGATCATGATAACCCACAATCAAAGAATCAATGTTATGATAAAAGGGACTTCGTTGCTAGGAAGCACGGTAAAGAAACAGAACCATGGGTTCAGAAACCCATGCCTTTTCCTCCCAAACCATCCAAGAAAAGGGATGATGAGAATTTTGAGCGCTTTGCTGAAATGATTAGACCTATATTTTTGCGTATGCGTTTGATTGATATGCTTAAAATGAATCCTTATGGTAAGTATATGAAAGATGTTGTTACAAATAAAAGAAAGATACCGGAAGCTGAAATTTCCACCATGCTTGCTAATTACACTTTTAAGGGTGGAATACCTAAGAAACTTGGAGATCCAGGAGTACCAACTATACTATGCTCCATTAAAAGAAACTATGTTAAAACTGGTTTATGTCATCTTGGAGCCGGTGTTAGTGTTATGTCTCTCTCTTTAGATCGTAGAATTGATTTGAATAAGTTGACACCTACTGAAATATCTTTGCAAATGGCCGATAAATCAACTGCTATACCTGTCGGAATTTGTGAGGATGTGCCTGTTGTGATTTGATGACCCACAAGTATAGGGGATCTATCATAGTCCTTTCGATAAGTAAGAGTGTCGAACCCAACGAGGAGCAGAAGGAAATGATAAGCGGTTTTCAGCAAGGTATTCTCTGCAAGCACTGAAATAATAGGTAACAGATAGTTTTGTGATAAGATAATTTGTAACGAGCAACAAGTAACAAAAGTAAATAAGGTGCAGCAAGGTGGCCCAATCCTTTTTGTAGCAAAGGACAAGCCTGGACAAACTCTTATATAGAGAAAAGTGCTCCTGAGGACACATGGGAATTATCAACAAGCTAGTTTTCATCACGTTCATATGATTCGCGTTCGGTACTTTGATAATTTGATATGTGCACTACAAAAAAAAGACACATCGGTGACATTTTGGGTCGAACGAATTTTTTTTCTGTCATACATATGACACTTCTATGACGATAATTGTGACAAAACCCGGTATCATCATAGATGTGGTGGGCTCCTACTTCCATGACAAAAAATCATGACAAAAAATGGGCTTTTCGTCCTAGGCGGACCGGAGACGCAGCTGCATGACATTCTTTGGGCTGTCCATGACGGAAAAAACCGTGGTAGAAGCGAGGGCGAGGAAAATTTCGGGGAGTTCCCGGTTACGGTGGGAGGTCGGGGGCGGAGCGATGCGCGTTTCTCTCGTACACGTACGCGCGTGTGTGCGAGGCGTTGGCTCTAACTGAACCCGAGCGAGGCGTTGGGCTCTAACTGAACCCGAGCGATTGCACTGTAGGCTACGCGTTACTGAAGCCGAGCGATCGATCGATGGCTGTTAACTGAACCCGATCGAGCGATTCCTTCGCTACTGCTGCTAACTGAAGCCGATCGATGCTGCCTCTGGGATGAACAGTGAGCATTGCGGGGGGGTTTGGATGAACAGTGAGCGGTGGTGTTGCCTCTAGAACAGGACCCCATGGTGTGGTGGAGGGCTGGATGAACAGTAGACGGTGGAGGGGTGCCCGTGGAGGGGTGGTTGAACAGGACCCCGTGGTGTGGAGGGCTGGATGAACAGTAGACGGTGGAGGGGTGCCCGTGGAGGGGTGGTTGAACATGACCCCGTGGTGTGGAGGGCTGGATGAACAGTAGACGGTGGAGGGGTGCCCGCGGAGGGGTGGTTGAACAGGACCCCGTGGTGTGGAGGGCTGGATGAACAGTAGACGGTGGAGGGGTGCCCGTCGAGGGGTGGTTGAACAGTAGCCGATGGAGTAGCGCGCGGTGGAGGCTGGATGAACAGGAGCCCATGGAGGCTGGAGGAGGTCGACGGTAGCCCGTGGAGGCTGGAGGAGGTCGACGGTGGAGATGAACAGTATCCCGTGGAGTCCCGTTTTGCGGTACGCCACACCCCTCCCGATGAACAGGACCCCCGTTTCGACCGTAGGAGGTCCGTTTCGTCCATTTTGCGGTACGCCACACCCCTCCCGATCAACAGGACCCCCGTTCCGACCGTAGGAGGTCCGTTTCGTCCGTTTTGCGGTACGCCACACCCCTCCCGATCAACAGGACCCCCGTTTCGACCGTAGGAGGTCCGTTTCCTCCATTTTGCGGTACGCCACACCCCTCCCGATCAACAGGACCCCGTTCCACGTGGCCGGTCGAACACAAGGCCGTTTCCTCCGTTCTGTGGTACGCCAGGCCTCGTTTCCATCGCCTGTTCCGTCCAAGCCCTCCCGATGAACATGACCACGCATTCCATTCCGACCCAGCCAGTTGGCTCCCACGCGTTCCGTTGCCTCCCGATGAACACGACGCATTCCGTTGCCTCCCCATGAACACGACGCATTCCGTTGCCTCCCCATGAACACGACGACGACGCTGTTTCTCCGTTCCGACCCAGCCATGTCAACGAGCCCTCGCCGTACATATGCGCGAGTAGGCGTTCGAGACCCCGCCCGTATGTACACATACGTGGCCGTATTTTCTTTCTTGCACCCTGGCCGCTGTACGTACATGTACATGCTACGCGCGCGCCTCTACTACGACACGTGCGCGCCTCTACATCCACCAGTATATATGTACGTACACGTTCACGACCAGAATGACAACGCTACGTACGCTTTGACCAGGTGGGTCCCGGCTGTCAGGCACTTCCTTGCGTGCGAAGATGTAGCTGGTGGGTCCCAGCAGTCAGGGGGGCGAATCATTTTTTTTTGCCCGGACGCACTTCCTTGCGTGCGAAGGTGTAGCTGGTGGGTCCCAGCAGTCAGGGGGGAAACGTTTTTTTCGTGAAATACGGTGGCCCGTCCGGTGGGTCCCCGCTGTCAGGTGGAGGAGTAATTATTTTGCGCGTAATAAGGAGGCACTTCCTTGCTGCGGCCGTGGACCCAGCTGTCAGCATCTCCACGCACAGTACTCTTCCGATGGAAGTCGGTCGTTGACCACATTGACCACGCCGCGCCGAGAGCACCATGGCGGTGGACGACGGCGAGGCCTAGGAAGGGGACGACACGGAGGCAGGGAAGACTCGGCAGTTGCTTCCCACGCGGAGGGGAGTACGACTGTACGAGGGTTTAGTGGTTCGTCAGACGTCGCCGGAGAATAACAGCAAGTGTGGGTGGGTAGAGGGATGGCTAGGCCAGCGACGGGAGTATGGTGGGGCGGTGAGGCCTGCGCGGTAGCACAGCCGGCCGGGGGGAGGAGGGAGCAGGCAGTCCCGTCGGCGCTTGTTTGAGCGGCTAGAGCAGGAAGAGCAGAGATTGAAGAAGCACGACGGCCGTTGGATGGACATCCAACAGTCAGTGCTTGTGCGTCAACCTTTTTTTTAGGAAAGCCTCAAATCTGTGGAAAACAGCATACAGCCCATCTGCCATTATTTCTAATAATTTACAGCCCATTTGCTAATCTTAAGGTTTTTTTGGAGCCCATATTCTTTTTCTTAGCATTACAGCCCATATTGTGGCCACGGTTAAAAAATTATATGAAATTTTGCATATTTCGATGCGGTCCGAACTGTTTTTAATCCCGAAATTTCGACTCACATTCAAACTGATTTAAAAAATAAATGTATATCAGTATAAAATCCAACAAATTCTCCACGCATAAAAATTCCGGACTAGGATAGAAACGTTACGGAGACAGACATCCCGAAACGATATGGAGACAGACATCCCTGTTTGCGCATATACGAAATACGGTTATTTAAACAGTGACAGATATTACTACTTTCCCCCGTTTCCTCTTAGAACCAAGTCCTAGATTCATGCTACAGCTTTCCCACTTTCTTCCCTATTTGAACCAACGCTTTGAGTCGACTGTATGAACTAGCTTTACTTCTAATAATAGTAGAAGTCTAGGTGGCTTTGGAACAGCAGACGGAAGTAGAAAAGGATCCACACGAAGGGAGCTGGGGCAGTAGAGCAAGGCAGGTTTCGAAGGAATATATACCTGAGGGTCGTCGGCATGTGGCAAAGACGGCGTCGGGAGGCCGCATCTTGGCCACAATACCGCAGGGAGGAAGAAGGGGTCGGAGGCCCTCCCGAGCCGGCGCTCTCTCGGAGAGAACGGCACGGCCGCCGATCGACACGCGCGGGCAGCCGTTGGTCTCCTCCCTCGCCGCCGACGACAGCGTGAACGATGCACCTACACCCCTGCCCCGGTCGAGGTTGTCCGACCGGATTTGTGACCAGCCGTGAGCTGAGAGAGAGTGTGGCCACCTATGTGTTGCTTAGATCTGGAGAGCATGAGAGAGTGAACGAGAGGAACCCTAGTAAAGCAAGCGCTAAGGCTCCTGCTTTTATATATAGTGGAGTGATTTTGTTGTACTAGCTTTAAAAAATGCGCTCCTACGTGTACCCGCGAGTGGGTGTGAGAGAACTAGTGTGTGCGTGCACCGCTTCTCCTCGTGAGAGTACAATATACTATGCCCAAAGAACGTTCGCCGCAAGAGTAATAGTATAAGTGTATGACGTGTGAGCTAAAATAAAATGTGCGCGCCGTCTTTTGTTTTTAGAAGTTCTGAGGGTAGGGTGTGAGGAGCACATATGTGCGTGACATCTACCTGCAAATAGACGGTGGGTGCGATGTGCGAGAGGACTCGGGAGAGTCGTGACTCGTGAGGGTGCGTGTGCGTGAGAGAGAGGGGGGCACGTATCAATGCAATGCATGTGTCCGTAAATCATTATCCGACAAACGTTCTCCACAAGCCTTTTCCTGACGAACGCCGTAAGAACCGTTAGATCGGCATCCGAGAGTGTCAGTTTTGCCATGTCATTTAACAGAACAGCCACTCCTCCTACACACAAATCTTCCACGTGAGTGTTAGCAACTGCCGTATGCTCCCTCCGTTCCGAAATGCAGTGCATATAGCTTTATTGAAAATTCGAACCTCGCAAACTTTTACCGAGTTTTCGTATACCAAATTGCACATGTCGAATACCATGTATATATCATTTCATTCATCTTCGAGAGGTAACTTTAAAGATGGGTGAGGAGTCTACAAAGAAAGACCATCGTATCACCCGCATCAATTTCAAGCATCCTTTAGTGTCGAGGAATATCATAGGAACTCTATATGATATGATTTTTATAGGATTTTTTCCTTTAGAGCCAATTGGTTCATAGGAATAGATTCATATACTCCACATTTCAAAGGAAATAAACATGATATCATTTCTATAGCTTTAGAGCCACTTGGTTCATATGAATGGATTCCTATACTCCCTTAATTTCAAAGGAAAATAAACATTAGCGTATATTCAATAGAAAAGTTCCTATGATATGAACCAAATTACATCTCTTTTCTAATCCCTCCTCATAGGAATTGAGATACATGTCATCTCTAGATTCAATAGAAAAGTTCCTACGATGTGAACGAAATGACATCTCTTTTCCAATCCCTACTCATAGGAATTGAGATGCTCCATGTCATCTATTTCCCTACAACTTCCATGTATACATCTTCTATTCCTAAATAGATAGTACAACCCACTAGTAGCTTTTTTCCAAAACATGCAACTATGGCACAAGAACTATATAGTGTGCCAATAACTTTGAAAGATGGTCGCTGGATAAAGCTAAACCGACAGTGCAGAGATAGGCAAATCCGAGCACTACTGGCCGTTGGATATCATCAACATTCCACAAGATCTGCCACATGTACAATTTAGAAGACTACATGGTTGAACTTAAGCATAATGCACAAACCTCAAAACACAAGCACTTCTCCTTTGTTCTAGAATCTTCTGTATCATAATTGATTATTTTTTTCTAAATGAATTGCCATTATTTGGTTTTTGCTTTATGATTTACAATGCACAACCCCATGAATCTTAACATTTTTATAAAACTAATTGATTTTGAATGAGATGAACTATAAGAACTAAACGAACATCTACATCATGCATATATGACTCAAAGCTTTACATGCTATAGTGTGTATTTATTCATAATTTGGTTTCGAAATCTCATGCGTTCAATACATGTGTACCTTACTAGTTTTGAGTAGAGTAGCAAATTCCACGCGGCCCCGGGTATATCAAAATGCAGGGCCCATGCATCATTGCCTTTCGGTCGAACCTACGTCCACAGTTTTTTGTACGTACTATATCTCCACTGGTCCCCGAACCCAAAATGCTGCCTCGTTCCCGTAAAACCAAGCGGCCCACACATATTTAAGGCGTCGACTCGAACCCGTTTACTACGACATGGCCCCGCATGCCGTAGTACTCCTACAAACCCTACCACCGCACTCATCATCAGTTTTCTTCAAGAGGACGAGGGAGAAGCCGATTTGTAGTGGAGGCGCTTTCAAAAAAAAAGGATCTGTAGTGGAGACCCCTACCCTAGGGTGCCCTAGGTAGCTGCCGCATGCATCATTGTTTTCTCTTTTCTTTATGCTCTTGCGCCCTAGAGTGAAATGATGGTTGCTTCGTCCGTCCAGCTTAATGCGGGAAAGGTGAGGCTTTGTGATTTGACCCCTCATCGCTCATTTTCTACTACTGCGGCGCTACGACCGGGGTGCCTCCAATTCCAACCGCTGCTCCGAACTGTAATTTGGTGCATCGCACGTGGAACAAGACGGTGGATGAGCCACATGTCGGCCAAAGGGGTCATGTTAAGTGTGTCGCCATTTCGTGTGCGGACTGACCCTGCTTGAGTTGCTACGCCAACACGACAGGAGCAGCCTACCACTTGGTTTTGCTCCTTGGTGAATCCCGACTATATTGATCTAAAAAGATACGTGCTGAACTACCCTCTCCGTCTCGGTTTTTTTATTTTTAGGCGTCTCGGTTTATAGGGCCTGCACGTAGTTCTAGGTCATCCATTTGACTAACTAAATATGAGTTACTATGTCACAAAAAGTATATCATTGGATTCTTAAGCGGATGTAGTTGTATTTAAAAGTCAAGGGCGGGGCTTTTCCTGCGCGGTAGGCGGGGCAGTTCCGCCTAGTCGGTTCGACAGAGACGCGAGAAGACGAGGGAGTAGGCTGCTGCAAACGTAGGGCTGTGTGATTTGACAACAAGTTACTGCTGGACAGGTGGGGCCCCGTGATTTGACTTGCCATTATCAGTTTAACTGCGGCGCTACGACTGGCGTGAGTCTCCCGATTCCTGACCACCTCCATACAGGTGCCTCTCCCAATGCTCCACCATGTAGTAGAGGCTGGCTTTTGCATGAGAGCCCACTTCTCCACTTTTTCCTTGCCTCTCTTTCCTCCACATATGCAAAAATGCCATGTAAAGCGCACTATTGTACTTACTTTTACTTGCTCCTACAGGTGCTTAAGCTTGCCACATAGGCATAAAGTCTGATGTGGCAAGTTAATCAAGAAGAGAGAGACTAGTTTGGTGACCCAAGGAAGAAACGGTGGTAAGCGCGTGTACCTAGGTGAAAAGACAATTTTGAGTCTATAGCTAATTAAATGAAGCAAACTTAGGAACACCATTTCATTGGAAGAGGTCACTCCTTGGCAAATGCAATAAATACTAGTACTCCCTGTGTCCCATAATATAAGAATGTTTTTGGCACTACACTAGTGTCAAAAACGTTCTTATATTATGGGACGGAGGGAGTACGAAGAAAGAGATAGAGAGGAGTAAAAAAATACACTTGTAGCCAACCTTATAGCCAACCTTGTTGTAGTATGAGTGAGTAACTGATGACTATGTATGACATGCCAACATCAGATAGCCTAACGCACCGTGTTAAATCTCCAAGGGCGCGACCGCGCGAGCGACACGATGGTCGTGGTAGGCGCGACCATGATACGGGCTGCTGGCAGCCCTTGGATCTGAGATCAAACGGTCGCATGCTAAGTTGCTGAAAATTTGCAGAATAACCCTCCAGGATAGGATATTCACCCATAGGTCTAGAATCACGCCATGCAACCGTTCGATCTCAGATCCAAGGGCTCTAGGAAGCCCGTATCATGGGAGAATGGAAAGCCACTACCTTGCCGTTCGCACGCTGGCAGTTCGCTCCTACTCGTCCCCGCACGTCCTTCAATACTACGGCGGTTCGCTCCTAGTCGTCCCGTCCATTCACATTACGGCAGTTCCACTAATCCTAACCCTCCTCCCAAATCCATGGCGTCCCAAATCTCCACGATCGGCGGTGAGTACAAGCTTAGCACCATCACCGGCGATGAGTTCGACGTCATCTACACCCGTTCTTCCGCGACGGTGAAAGGATGCCTTTCTCCCTTCAGACGCATGTTCGAAAACTCAGATGATGAGTGGGTCGCTGGGCTTGATATTGAGTACACCACAGTCCTGGGACGAGAGAAGGATCTAAAGTACGAAGAGAGGAAGAAGCCCGCCGTGACCCAGGTTTGCGTACATAACATTTGCTTGGTCTACCACATATGCCATGCCGACTTTGAGTGCCAGGATTTTAAGAACTTCCTCAAGGACAAAAAATTGAAATTCGTTATTGTAGACTTTAAGAACGACAAAGAAGTCCTGGGTCGGATAGGCCTCGTTGTAGGCAACCCCTTCGACCTCCAGAAGAATCGGCTGGTGCCCTCTCGTCAACCTTCAATGCTGACCCTGGCAGGAGCCATGGTTCATCCTTCGTACCGTAAACTGGAGAAACCTCATTACACGTTTCATCGTCATGCATGGCAGCGGAATGTACTAGATATAGACCACATCCACTACGCTGCAATGGATGGCTACCTTTGTTTCAATATCTACAAGGGTTGGATGAAGAGCAACAGCCAAGTGTGCGGTTCAAGCAAAGAAGTATCTGCCAAGAGAAAGAGGGACAAGGACGAAGTCGAGGACGTGGACGAGGACTCCGAGTAAGGTGGCAGTGTCGTTGCTCATGGTGGTGCTAAACTTCTAATGCAGTGTCTACCAGATTAGTTGCATAGTTTAATTTCAGGTGTGCTTAGTTTAATTTGAGGGGTGTGTTGTGCTGAGCCCCCAGCAAAACTATGTTATGTTTCTTCTCGTTACTTTAACTCTTCAGTATATACATACTACTAGTATTTCTTTAATAGAATTTAGCACCCCAATTAAGCACGTACTAGCTTTTTTAATAGTACTATATGCATAATTTGGCGACAAGCGCTCTCTATATGTACCACATTTTTTTAATTTCAATTTTTGCTCCGTGGCGCAATCCATCGATAGTACTACTTTACAAAAGTATACATTTTTTAAATGGCTAGAGTACTGTTCATCACATATATAGCCAGTTAAATTCTCAACCTAGAACGACGTGCATGCCATGTAGTAAACCGATACGGAGGAAGTATAGTAAAAATGAGGTGATTTTACCGAG